>NC_056726.1:1931129222-1931254222 GCF_019279795.1 Protopterus annectens
ATAATATTTTTGATGCTAACACTGATGACTATAGAAATGTTACAACTTTTAATAAAACACCATTTGATAGAGATGAAGGTGAAACTATTAAGAGTAGAATATACAGCATGGGGAATTATTTAATACAAATACAAAATACTAAGGTGGACAAAGCTTATCTTACACAATGCATTAAATCCCGGGTTGTTCCCAAGGGTATTAGATTTTTTAAACTCCCTATGGGAGTGGAATACACAGAATCAATTATTACTGAATTTAACAGTTTATTTGATGAATTCGGGATCATGTATATGAAATTATTGTTGAAATGTTACGATGATAAATTAAATGCCTTGCTGGAAGAAGTGGAAAATGTCAATGAAATGATTTTAAGAGATCCCTCTTTTGAGCAATGGAGTGAGTTATATCACAAACAATTCCACCAGGCAGATACTACAGCAGAACACATCTATCACAGGTAAAACAAAAAGTTAGAACGAGATATGGAGGTATACAAAACCTTTAGAGTTTACATTTGGCCACATGACAGGAAGACTAGATCGGATGAAGGATATGTTCACTATAGGGGTAGAAGGGAAATGAACAGACATGAGAATTTTCAGGGGGGAAGATACCATCAGAATTACAGGAAAACGTATTATCAGAATTACAGGAATCACAATCACGATTAACCCCGGTCCATGAGGGCGACGTTGAAAGTTTAGTTTCCAACAAGAAAGTACCCTCAATACATGCTGATATTACCTTGGATATAGCTGAACCGATATTGTCGACTACCACGGGTGATGGAATGCCCATTATCAAAAACCATGAAGGCTTCAAGGTCTTTAATCATACAGATTTAGTTATTGAGGATGAATTATGTTCCCTTTTAAGCAGAGGCATGAAATTTATACCCTTTCACAAATTCAATGTAGTTGACCACATTAAAGAGATCAAATTATTTAGCAGGAGGCTCAATTTGGCTTTATTATTTGATGACAATAAGGAAGGTAGTGACACCTATGAACCTGTAGAATTAAAAAGAAAAAGTACTTTCGTTCCAAGTAGTAACACACAGGTAAATGTATTTGATAAAATGGTATGCAAAGACATCTATTATTTGAAAAAAGATATTATTAGAGAGCAAAGAATTAATAAAGAGTCCCTGGATGACAATATTACTAAGCAAGAAAGAGCTGTGTTGAATGAAATAAGGAGCAATAAAGATGTGAGAATTATGAAACCCGATAAAGGTGGGGGGGCTGTCATTTATTCCAATTTAGCTTACAAAGCAGAGATATATCATCTTTTACATCAATCAGGAAATTACGAAATGGTATCCATCAATCAGATCAATATAGGCTTTAGAAGAATTGATTTGATTTTGGAAGAGTATCTAATTGACCATCGTATTACTGAGGATATATACAAGTTTTTGAAAGTGGAGTACCCGGTGATGGCTCGTATAGTGGGGATACCCAAAATACACAAATCCCTTACTAAGCCACCATTTAGACCTATTATATCGGGTTCCAGTTCTAAGACTTACAACATTGGAGTTACCATCGATAGATGGACTAAACACATCTACCAAAATGTTCCTTTCATCATAAAGGACTCATAGGACTTTTTGTCCAAGCTTACCCCTGAGATTTGGACTGAAGATTGTACATTACTCACCATCGATGCATGTGATTTATTTTCAAGCATACCCAAAGATGAAGGTCTAGAAAGGTTTGGGAATAGTTTAAGGAAATTTTCGGACATGTCGTGGGACAAAATCAACTTAATCATTGACATGATGGGTTTGGTTTTGGACCACAATTATCTTACTTTTGAAGGAGAATTCTTCAGACAAAGTAAGGGGGTTGCTATGGGGGCTTCTTGTGCCCCCATTTTTGCAAATTTGGTCATGTCCGATTGGGAAAATGAGTTTATCACCACTTGTCATTTTTCGTCTTACATCTCTTTTTATGTGAGATTTTTGGACGATATTTTTATTATATGGAATGGTCCTAAAGAGATATTCACAGATTTTATCGAATATATTAATGGTAGCACTCAATTCCTTAAGTTCACTTATAATATTAGTAATTTAGGTATAGCCTATCTAGATGTTTATATTGGGCTGACTGATAGGGGATTCACTTCCAAGGTACATCGCAAAAGTACATTTTCTAATGATTATTTGTTTTTTGGTAGTGAGCATCCACCTCATATATTCAAAAATATTATCAAGGGACAAGGAATTAGATGTGCCCGGATGTCATCCACTAAGGAATCCATGGAAGTGGAAATGGAACTCCTAACACAATTGTTTGGGAAAAGAGGGTACCCCATTGACATGGTTAATAAAACGATTGAATATGTGAAATCACAATGGGGGCTTAAATACAAACCCCTATTGGGTTACAAAAGTGAAACTAAGGAAACAACTTTTCCTTCAAATAGGTATATAGGTAGAGTATGTGTTCTCACATATACCCCATATAGTGTTAGAATTCAGGACATTCTTAACAAATATTGGGACATTATTACTGTTGTAGATTCTAATAAGAAGATCTTAGGAGAAAAACCAAGAATAGTTTATAAGATGGGTCCCAATATAAAAAGGTTGTTGGAAAGTACAAAGCCACAGAAGAGGGATAGCAAGAAAGGCAAGATTTTCACCAGCAAATGTGGACGATGCAACCAATGTAAGTTTATTAATACCAGTAGTAAAGTTACATTGGGTGATATCAACCACACTTTGATCAGAAGTATAGGTGGCAATTGTTGTACAAAACATATTGTTTATCTAGCTCTATGTAAAATTTGTTCGGCCTATTATATAGGCAAAACAGAAAGGGAGCTTAAGAAGCGTATGTATGAACACTATTATAGAATTCGAAAGAAGGATTGTAAGAATGCACTATATAGGCATATTAAAGAATATGGGGAAGAACATATATTTTTATTTTTCATTATAGATGAGGAAAAAGAAGTACCGTTTGGGGGTGACTGGAAGACTAGATTAGCCTGTAAAGAGAGCAAATGGCAGATCCTCACTGATTCTACTAGAAGTCCAGGTATTAATGATTTTATCAGTATCAAACCTTTTCTGACTCTGGACTCTTAGTATTATTAATTAGTGTTGTTAGAATACAGATGGCATAGACCTCTTAGAAGGTCTGTGTTTAGTATAGTTATATATATTGGAAAAAAATTTATAATTAATGTAAAAAATTTTTTTGATTGTTACATATATTATTTATTATTATTCATTATAATTTATATCCATTTGTAGGTTAAAAGGATTACATTAGTATATACAAATGTGATGGTGGTTTTAACGTCTGCCTCTTTAAGGAATGATTTAAATGTTGGCGCCAAATGTTTTTTAAAATGAATGACAATGATTGTATACACTAGTTCTGAGGAAGTCTGCGATGGTGCAGATGAAAGCGCTAAACTAGTGTCATTCGCTGTTCTGTTTTGTGTTTTAATAAAAGCATACGTTTTACTTTTGGCCGAAGTGACATTATTATTAGATACGTGTGGTGGATTTGGCAACGCTTTGTGACTTGTTTCCATTTGTGGATTACTACTGTGCGGATTGGAGTCCATTCATCCGTGAGGGAGTTACGCTACATTTTTGTAACGCTACATCCTTGGCTCTCCTAACGTTACATCCCTTGCTCCACTAACGCTTTGTGCATTTATATCGGAAGTTTGGAGGTGACTGTTCAAGCTACGCTTCTCTCGTTGCTTCGTTGTAGCTGGTTTTCTTCTTGGTCGTATTTTTTGATTTTTTACATCCTGCTACATTTGATTTATTTGGGTCTAGACAACTGTGGATGTTCAGCATTTCATACAACCATACTATCTCCATAATGCAAGGGTGCAGCAACATATACAAATTGTGGGACAGACACAGTCCAGGTTCTATACTTTATTAAAGACATTTCACTCTTTGGTTGTGGCTGTCTCATTCATTTCATTATGTAGTGAATGCAGTATACCTTTATTCCAGACTTATTACAGCTTTCTTGATAGCTTCAAACTCTCTTTCTCACACTCTCTTACTTATTTTATATTTACATTTCAGGATGGTACTTAAATCTAGGCTTTATTAACATTTATTACTGGGTTACAACAATCCTTTCCAGTTGACTCACTTATTTCATATGGCGGAATTTACAAGGATGTATTTGATAGTTGTCTATCCTTTGTTGATTGATTACAATACTCATTTTCAGGCTGAAGCAGTTATCTGATATTACAATACAGGTGGGAACTGTATTTGAGACTTGTTTAATCTTTATTACTGGATTGCAATACTCTTTTCCAGGCTGTATCACTTATCTAATCTTACAATACTAGCAGAATCTTTCTTCTAGGCTTATTTTACCTTTATTACTGGGCTACAACACTGAACTCTTTTACAAGCTGTCCCACTTATATTCTATAACAATACCAGCAGAATAATTACTAACCTGCCTGGTGGTGCAACCTCTACAGCCTATCAGCATAGGCTTGCCAATTCGCGGAACAGACACCTGCAGCTGTAATAGAAATGAAGGAATATTGTAACATACCTATCCATACTATAGGCTAGGATAGCATTTCTTACATACTTAATTACATGGATACTTACACAGTAGTGGGGCATTGGGTATTTGGCGGGCCTCCTGGATCCATCGGTTCAGTTGGTCCTCCTTTCGTCGCTTCAGGTCTGCATGGTGGTGATGGACCTGTTCACCAATCCTTGGAATGCCTGTGGCACTGGTGAGATCATGTACCAACCGGTTACACGCCTTTGCCTTATATCCTCCCCATTGAACCTGGCCCTGCATGAGTTGCGCTTCATGATCATGGACTAGGAGCCAAACCATATATTTTGACTCCTCAATGCCCCACCTTTGTGCTCTAAAGTGATTTCCCTCTCCTGTACCTGCCATACTGACTGCAAATGGGTACCACAATCAGTTATGGTGTGTATTCCCGCCTATGGAACTTATATATACCCGTTTTCCCACACTTATCTGTGATTGGCAGTTTTGGATATTTCTCTGCTTACAGCAAACCTGCTTTGTTATGGTTATATTTTCATTCATTCCTATATGTATGGTAATACTGTATTTCTCAGTACAGCTGTCATGGCTTAGTGGTTCAGAACTTTGAATATGGTGCACACTATCCTGGGTTCGATCCTTGCCATTGCTTTTTTTATTTTACTACTGTCTAGACAGGCTAGTAGGTGTGTCTGTGCGTAAAGGCGACTTTGCTACAGCTTGCCCAACGTTGCCCGACGGTAAGCTGGTTGGCACGCTGCGCAGCTCCGCGCAAATGGCTTACACTGGGTAATGCATTATTTAGCCATGAGCACTCGTAGTAAGCTGGGTAAAGCACTGCCCAGCTATGGGCACTCATATTAAGCTTGTTAAAGTGCTGCTTAGCTGCGGGCACTCATATTAAGCTTGTTAAAGCACTGCTAAGCTACAGGCAATTATGATCCTTTTGATATATACATCATATAGGTTTTGTTCAGAAATACATGGGCCATTTCATTACATTTTACTTAAATTAAATTTATATATATATCTGGGAATTGTTTCATACTTATTTAAAGAAAAATGGAGGGGGATGTTGTGGGGCTCAAACCGTGACTACCTATTCTTTGGGCAACGTCTCTACCGCTACGCTATTGCTACTTTGCTTAATTTGCATATGTAGATCTTATATGCTTTTCAATGTCATATCTGCTAACTGTGGTTGAGCGAAGGGCATACCCGCGCAAACGAGCGCAAATGCGGGCAAACATTTTGGAAATTAAAAAAAAGGAAACTGCTATTTTTATATTTTACATATTTTCAGTAGGGTTTAGTCTGTGGGGATATGTGGTGTTTTCCTTGACATTTCAGCAGTCTTGCTCGTGGGTGTTTACTTTCAGGACTCTGACTCTTCTGGGGGCGTGTCCCTTTGCTGTACTTGGCAATCGGACACGCCCCCTACTTTCCTACATGGACCGTGTTAGACTTGGGTATGATTCAGCATGCCCTCATGCATATGCATGGCATGCTGACATCATACCATTCAACTGCAGCCTCCGAGTAAGACATTTTAAGTCTTACACGGAGGTTTTTTGAATTCGGCCCAGTTTCTTCCTTCTGTTGTACAGTTTGTTTATGGTAGCGGACCACCAGGTTGGCTTCCTTTTTTTGGAGGATAGCGTCCTGGTTCTGTTTGGGATAGCACGATCCTTGCACTTGTGTAAGTGCTTATAAAGTGTATATATATATATATATATATATATATATATATATATATATATATATATATATATATATATATATAAAACTGTGTGTTAAATATGTATTGCACCTTATGTCCTACACTGATTGACTCAGAGCCTGTCTCTTTACTCATTATCATACAGTCTACTGAGAGGAGATCATCACCTGCCAAACAGGGCATCCCTTGACCCTTTTTTAATGAACCTTTTGCACAACTGCAAAACAAACAGCATCAGAACTGCTTGAATAAGATACCTATATTTTGTTTGTGACATAAATAGAACATGTTGGAGAGACAACTATGTTTCGCAATGAATTACCATTCTCTAGAACAGGCTCCCCATCCATGTAAAGCAGAGTTCCTCGCTATCCCTATTTATGTGCAACTTAGATCAATGGATGAGTAATCAGAAATTCACCCCTGGTCTGGTGCCTATGTCTCTGAGGGACATAGGCAGTCAATAAATAACCTTTGTATAAATCAAACATATGAGTCACATTTGGGTTGCTAAGCTTATAAGGGATCTACTGGTCATTAGCCTAGTATACACCTATGACCCTATGAACCTATTTAGGACAGATGGCAGCAGTTGTTATTTTCATCCCCATCCATGTAAAGCAGAGTTCCTCGCTATCCCTATTTATGTGCAACTTAGATCAATGGATGAGTAATCAGAAATTCACCCCTGGTCTGGTGCCTATGTCTCTGAGGGACATAGGCAGTCAATAAATAACCTTTGTATAAATCAAACATATGAGTCACATTTGGGTTGCTAAGCTTATAAGGGATCTACTGGTCATTAGCCTAGTATACACCTATGACCCTATGAACCTATTTAGGACAGATGGCAGCAGTTGTTATTTTCATTTAGTTGTTATGTAATATACACACATAGCTTCACATTTTGCTAATATATGTATATACATGCCCATACAAATTGAAAAAACACATGTGCACTTACACATTTAGGTTTATCTAGTGATGTATGTATGTATGTATCTGTCTATCTCTCTCTTTCTCTCTCTCTCTCTCTATATATATATATATATAGATAGATATATATATATATACTATATATATATATATATATATATATATATATATATGTATATATACACAGACCTATATACACATATGTATGTATTAAATGGTATTCATGCATATCAGGTATTTTATTGATTATGATGTAACATCACAATAAGTTCAGTAGTCAATAACTGTGTAGATATATAGGTCTTTGGCCACATGGTTAGATATATCTTTACTCTTACACAGTCATCTTAGATTTATACATGTTAGTTTCTGTAATGCTCCCCTGCATATTCATAGATGTAAGTTTTGTCTTCTAGCAGTTCGTGCAATTATAGCCAAGCTCTATTAGTTATGTAGATAGGGTTCTGGTTTATAGTGTGAACATAGGTAACAGCTGTAGGCTCAAATTTAGCTTTCTCCTGGTCTGTCTGCAATAATCTTCATGAGTGCACATTACTCAGAGTGAAACATCAATGACTGAACATGCAAAATGTGATAGTGTATGACAATGCAAGTTAATGTGTAGTAATCAATATTTTTTCACTGTTCATTTGTTGTACATTGCAATCATTATGTATTGAACTTAAGCAATATTTCTGTCACTGTACTACATCATCCTTTCCTATTTGCAGCTTCTAAAAACAGTGGCAGGAATTCTGCATTATGTAATGATTATATGCACAGGCTTGAGGAGCACAGGAAAGGTATGTGTTATTACTTTCTACCTCTATGTCTCCAGAAATGCTATTAAAAGATTTAACTCTTCAGGTTTATATATATATATAGTCTTATGAAATTCAAGCTTGCTAATGTTATGTCAAACTTCTTATAATGCCTCTGCAAGGCCAGTGTAATATGCAGTGATTTATTGTGAAATACATTAATGTGTATGTAATTTTAAGTTGAATGTTATATTATGTGTTATACAATGCTTGTTGACACAACCAAATGAAAGATATCTCTGTTCTATGTGATATAGATTTTAACTTGGTTGTTTTACATGTAAGTTGATTGTACTCTTATTGCTGTTTGCACAACAACCACTGGTTCTTGGTGAATTCCATGTTGTCTATCATTTACCTCTTCTGTTATAGAATGGGTATATGCTGACTTAACATTCTTAATGCTGTTGGCAGACCTTTATTGACAGATACTTCTTTGGTTCGGTTCTACTTAGATTCTTCAATATGTACTAGGCTAGCTGCCCTTGTTGGCTATTTTAAGCAAAACCAGTTTCCCTTTTTTGTATTTTAATTAACCTTTCCCATTTAGTTTGAGACTGACTTTACCTATCTTATAGTCAATAATTATATAGTACACCTAATAAGAATAACTAGGATCATGCCATAGATAATTTGAGGGGACCCATGCTTAGGATATGGCATTTAGGAGCTGTGTGTGTCCATTTGTAGAACAGGGGCAGTCATGAGGTAAATTTTCTGTTTCACATCTAGAGATTCAATTTGCTGTTGAATACAGAAAGGAATGAACTTTGTTTTATGTGGCTGGGGAGTCTGTTACAGAGCAGCAGTGTCATCTGTGAGATATACCTATCCCTCCAAACCATTCTGTTAATGTTGCAAAAGGTTATATTTCTTGCAATGCAGTATAACTGCACTGTAATGGGTTGTTAAATGCGGCATTACATACCATTGTCTGTCACTGGTGTGTCACAAACCACTTATAGTTTTATTGTTTGTCTGTAGTGCTGTATAGTATATCCATGATCATCATAACAGTTTTTAACTGTGGGAGTACATATATAAGCATAACATATATGTAGACAGTGACAGAGATACATTTGTTGAGGGACAGTTATGTATGTGTGTTATTACATTCTGTTGCTGTGCTTGTGATTGTGTTCAGTTGCTCCAAAGCTTTCAGATTCCATTCCAATTACATGATGTGATATCACCCATTAACCATGTTGCATTGCTTATGTCATTTGTATATACATTTGAAGCATACTATTGATTATTAATCTTACAATATATTTCTACCACACATTTTAACCATGGTATGTAAACATGATGTATCAGTTGCACATAATGATACATTACAGTGTGAAATTTACATGTCATATTTATATCTCAGCATAGTGTGTGAGGCACACATTGGGTACTGTTCTCAGGGTTTGTGGCAGACATAAGTGTAAGGCATGTCTGTAATATGGTTTCACCAGGGGCTTTCTGCCCAAAGGTTTTGCATTATTGTTAACTTACACTTTAGCAAGTGTTTTTGAATTGAGGCCCGTGTCAGTTTTTCATGCTAGTGTGGCATAGCATACTTATCTTGAGTTTTACTGATATATATGTCTGTGTGATGTGCGCGTGTGTGATTTGTATACATACTGCTGGCTGATATGTCAGTAAACATGCACGTAATAACATAAGCATGTCTGATAAGGCAAATACTATATGCCATGTAATATACTGGACTAACTTAATAACAATATACCATGTAATATACTGGAGTAACTTAATAACAAAGTATGATGGGCACTCTGATTCATTCATGGCATTCTTTTCATAACACCAATATATGCATATGGCGAAATGTCAAATGTTGCATACTCATGACATTACACTTGTCATTATTTCACTTTTGTGTTTTTTGTTATAACAACATACAAATAAACCTCATGGGCCAGAATTGATAACTGCTAGAATCAGAAGAAATTAACTGTACTGTGATGTAACTTAGGCAAACATCACATATGTCCTGTTTCATATTTTTGATGGTATTAACTGCATATCATATAATTGTTTACAATTATTTTGGTGTAAATCTAACATTATAGTATTAAATAGCTGTTTTGTCTTCCTTTAAAGCTGATTGTGTTATATGATGTACATCAATACACATTGTGAAGCAGTAGATAGATGTAGCAATATCGGACGACTTGCTATATATTTTACATCCACATACATATCACTATTGTAAGTGACTCTTCCCCAGTTAGTGACTCTTCCCCAGTTCATTAATAATATTTCAGTAACATTTATTATGTATAATCTCTAGTTTATGTTATACAAATGCATATGACTACTATCATGTTTTGTAACACATCCGTCAGAGCAACACACTGTACATTGTCATACAATGTATACACTTCCTGCCTATATGCATATGTAATGGAAATGTATTTTAGCTGGTATATGCATTTATGTGGATGCCTTATCAGTGACTGGGGTTTATTACAGACATGTTTGGCATGTGACTGCAATGTACATTGCACACCATTTTGTAATTTAGTATGGATGGGATGTCTGCCTGACATCACATAAAGTGTTATAGTTGGATACGGTCAGACAGTGGTGTAACATCACATACATAACAGTTGCATGCGGATTGTGTAAGTTTTGTATGAATTTTTATTTTTCATTGATTTTAGGTCAATACTTATTATGTATATATATAATGTTTTGTTCCTGTGTTAAAATTTGACAGACAGTGGAACCTGTGTTGGCTTACCAATCGGAAGATGAAAATGCAGCAGACCACTGTCAGCCAAGTTGGACTTCAAGGATTAGGATGATGACCATGATGAGGATGAGGATGACAGGCAGGACCTGCACTAGCCTTTGATCCTGTGGCTCAGGATTCAAGATGTCCACCACCATGCCAGGCAGATGAGTTTTAGGACTAGGTCAGGATGTAATGAGAGATATCTTCCAGTCACAGATGAGGGACCTAATGGGTCACCTCTTTCAGGGCATCATGCAGGCCATGCATGACTCCTGCAAGATCAATAAAGAGTTATTTCATGATGCTCAACCTCATCACCGTGGTCCCTCAGCACTATAAGAATTGTCTGTGCGATTCACTTTTGTAATGCTGCTACGATGGTGTTTTCATATTCAAATACGTACAGCCGAGGCACAATTGTGTAGACATCCCATATTGATGTCATGCTTTTTTGAAGCACATCATAATATACACTTCACATACCAGAACCATTGTCTTTATCTTGCTGCTGTACTATGACAAACATTACCAAGTGACGCATGTGTTACCATTATTACTTGCATGATCATCACTTGCTGTCATTACTACATACAGTGCTCCATATGGGCAGGGATGCTACTCCTTCAGTGTGTGTGTGTGTGTGTGTGTGTGTGTGTGTGTGTGTGTGTGTGTGTGTGTGTGTGTGTGTGTGTGTGTGTGTACTCCTATGCATGCAGAGCAGCATATTATTGTTATCTCCAATACACTCTGGCTCTGTATGTGATAGATAAGACTGTTGCAGTGAGCATAATGCAATTGGGACATGATTGTTCTGCTTGTGTTGTTCCTATTCATATTTAGGAGGCATGACAGCAACTCACATGATACATTATTCCCATCCCTCTCACATAAATCAGTGAAGTCAGTCAAGTGTTTTTATTTACACATTATCCATGTGTATGCAATGCACCCATTTTTGTACTGGGTGTTGCTGTCTTATGTCTGTCACCAACATGGCTTTTCCTTGATTTTATTTATTCATCTACTTATGTATTTATTGACATTTGTTTACTAGGATAGTCCAGCTGGGCCAAAAAAAAAGCCCATTTTCAGTGGAGGATCGAGGAGAAAAGCTTCAGAACAAACAGAAACAAGCATTAATGATTACTCACAAGTAATACAATAAAACATAAATTACAAAGTGATCAAAACATAAACAAAACATTAATGCATTTTTTGGATATTTTACTAAGTAGATGATATGGTTCCCATTCAGAAGCCTGAAACATCATAAGCCTGAACAATGACATCAGTATGTCTGTTTTGTGTTTTCAGGATTTTGAGTTTCAGGATTTTGGTCTTTCAGGATTTTGGGCTTTCAGGATTTTGAGTTTTCAGGATTCTGAATTTTCAGGCTTTTGGTTTCAGGATTTTGATTTTCAGGCTTATGATGTTTCAGGCTTCTGAATGGGAACCGATGATACACATGAAAAGTCTGTGTTGATACAGAATAAACAGTTACAATATTTCTGTATATTTTTGCTAGGTATTATTAATTAGAAGTTTATAGCAAATGCAATACGAAAAGAATCAACACTAGGGTACACGTTTCTTTTTATACATTTCATACATTATGAGGAATAAAAAGCATTATAAATGAAAGGATACAGGATATATACAAGATAGAGAGGACACCAGGATTTAAAGAAAAGAGATTAAGGTTAAACAGTAAATTGGAAGGAAAGAGGAATGTAGGTTAATCAAGGATACAGGAAGAAAAAGAAGAAATTGTAGCAGGAAAAGAAAATATTTAGCCAGGATTAGAGCAAAAATAGATCAACATCTTAGAGAGGCATTATTTCAAAGACATTTTAAAGAAAACAATGTTTTGGTTAGCTTAAGGGTAGAGAGTTCCAGTCTTTAGCCACCGAATAAGAGTAAAGAAATTGACAGGTGGATTTGTTAAGTTTATGCTCAACCAAAAGATGTTTACTTTCAGATCTAAGGGATATGTTGGGTATGTAGTTGTTAAATAATGAAATGAGGGAAAGGCAGGCCAGGGGTTTGTGGGCTATTTTGGGAGCAGTTGAGAGTTGGAGGTGGATGAAGTAATGTTAGAGTTTTAGATAGCTAAGTGAATGCAAAGCTATACAATGAATAGTACAATATTTAGCATTACTAGCAAATTTGTTATAGCACATTTCATGATTTGTTTTAGGGTAGTTTGCAAATTAGTAAATATTGGGGCACCATATATGAGAGAGGGAAGGAATAGGTGGTAGCAAGGATATATTTAGTGACTGAGTTGAGAAAATGTTTGTGCTGATAGAGAATGCCAAGTTTATTTTTCTCAATTGTTTTTATTGAAAATTTTAACAACAAAACATTAATACAGGATAACATAAATATTATAAAACAAATATACATATCTAAAAGAACAATAATAACAACTAAAATACCTATTTACAATGGTGTCTACCAAGTTTCTGATGTGTTTTTTAATCTTATGTTGTATGTGCAGGTCAAATTTTAGATTACTCCAAGCAGTTTAGTGTAAGGAACAACTTCATTTATTGTGATTCTTTGAGAGTAAAATGAATTGGGCTTTGTTTAAAAGAGTTATTTTGGGGGTAAAAAGGAGTAGCTTTTGTTTGTGCGTGTGTGTGTGTGTGTGTGTGTGTGTGTGTGTGTGTGTGTGTGTGTGTTAAATATCAATTGGTTGTTAGTAAGCCAGGTCTCAATGGAGGTAAAGGCCTCTTGAGTAATTTGTTGAAGATGTGGCACGGCATCTGAGGAACAAATAATGGTCACATCATATGAGCATTGTATGAGAGATCCCTGGCAGGAGGAGACATGAAGGTTATTAATAAAGGCATTAAGTAGGAGCGGGCCAAGCATACAGCCTTGGGGAATTACAGTACTGTTGTGTAGATTGGGGGAGAAAAAATCCTGCCATTTGACTGCCTGTTGTCTGTTTGATAAGTAGCTAGAGAACCATTTATAGAGGGGGAGGAGAGACTGATATTAGAAAGCTGATTTAGAAGTAGGGGGTGAGAGACAATATCAAAGGCATTTGATAAGTCAAGAAGTAAAGAAACAATTTTGCCAGAGTCTGTCGATTTATTAATAGTATCCACAAAGGATATCAGGGCAATCAAAGTACTAAGAGCTGGTCTAAAACCATGCTGTGTTGTTGTTAGAAGTTGGTTGCTAGGAAGGTAATTTAGAAAATATATATGGACACATTTTTCTAGAAGCTTAGACACAGGGGACAGAATGGTGATAGGACAGTAGTTGGAAATATTTGTAGAATTACCTCCTTTATGGAGTGGTTAAAAAAAAAGACTTTTTCCAAAGTATTGGAACATAGGATTCAAGGATGGACCTGTTAATGAGTATACTAATAGGGTATGCAATGGCTTCTGCTGCTTTAAGTATTTTGTGGGTAGGTTGTCAGTGGAAGAGGAGCAGCATTTGAGTTTGAGAGGTGGTCTTTTTATGCTATTAGTTAAGACAGGTTTAAGAGTAAAGGTGGAAGAGGAAAGGTAGATGCATGAGATGAATTGAAAGAGGGTAGAGTAGAAGGAGGGTGAATGGGAGTGGACTGTCCTGAAGGTATGTCAGTCTTGGGGCTATTTGATTGTGAAAAGGGAGAACAGGAGGGCTTGGAAATGCTTGCAGTGAGGTTAGATATACTTTCAATGGGGTCTATGTTATAATCTCGAAGGTTTAAAACTTCGAATCACTAAAGATCGAACTTTAATGATCTAAGTCTTAAACCATCGAAACCAAAAAAAAATACTAAATTAAAAAAGATAAATAAATAGTGTGTAGGCAGGGGGGCAAGCTCCCCTGCACCCCCCACAGCCTCCCTACTTAAATATACCAACTCTGAGAATGCACTACATTGAAGTAATCTGAAATCTCCCCCTACGGAGATTTTCCATTTAAACGTTCAATGTACTGCACTTTCGGTATTCTCGTGTCCACGATACCGTATTCAATATTGTCAGACGTCTAGATTTTAAAATAAACCCCTTTCAATGAACTAAGTGTTGAAAAAACTGTCGATTTGTGAGGGAGTTTTATCAGGATGCAGACAAGGATTGCTTTTTGTGTCAGGACTGAGTAGTGAAGTTAATAAATTACCAGAATTTCTTGGAGTTCTGCTTATGATTTGTTTGTATTTTTAAATATTAATCTTTTTTTAACTTTGGTTATTTTTTTACCTGATTACAGAGCTGCTAAAACTGCAATAGGTCTGTGTGGGTTTTATTTTTTAGCATTGTTTCCAAGCTTTGTCCATAAGTAACATTAGTTCTTTTGTTGGTTTAGTTAGCCAAGGGGCATGGTTAAATGTTTTTTTTTTTTTTTGAAGAGGTGCAAGGCTATTTAGAGTGTCTAGGAATGTTGTATTAAAAAATGTACAGCTTTATCTAGCGATATTTTTTCTAAGATACTCCAGTTCATGTATTTTAGTAAATTGATGAATGCCTGTTAATCTAAATTAGACAGCTTTCAGATAGTTTTATAATGATTTTCCTTATGCAGGGGTGGATTACTTCTGTGAATGTAGGCATGGAGCGGTCACTAAGTGTATTAGGGAGAGTGCCAGCATTGGTGATCCTGCTTGGAGCAGTGTCCAGGATCCAGTCTAAAATGGAGCCCTGCTTGCTACTACTGTTAAATCTAGTTGGAGTTGTGAAAAATTGAATCTGAACAGAATAATGTTCAAGGATGGGAATTTGGAGCTAAGGTTCAGTCAATTAATGGTGGTCCACTTCCATAACCAAACTCTGCAACAAAAGAAAGAAACTGCTGCAAAAAAGTGTAAAATCCCATGGTTGGAGGAACTCCCTGGTCAGCCTCAGTAAGAAGCTGAGATCCCTCATAAAATCCTCCAAAGCAAGTTACAAAAACAAAATCGCCACTGTTTCTAAAGACAACCACAAAGCATTATATAGCTATATCAAGAATCTCAATGGCAACACTCAGATCTGCTCTGAGTTACAGCGCAATGGCACTAAATATACAGAACCAATTGATATTGCCAACATCCTGGCAAATGGGTTCAGTGCTAACTACCCCCCTCTCACCTCCTAAAGGGACCATCTCTATACCGGAAGAATGCAAAGTTCCTGTAATCACGGCTGCACAGATAAAAACCACACTCTCCAAAGCCAAGAACACAGCATCCATGGGACCAGATAACATCCCAGGCTGCATTCTACACGAACTACAGAACAAACTGGCACCCCACCTAAGTACCATGTTCAATCATAGCCTCACCTCAAGATTGTGCCTGCTGAATGGCACACAGCAACGGTTATCCCACTCCACAAGGGGGATCCACCACGGACCCCGGGAACTACCGCCCCATAAGACTGATGAGCCTGGTCTGCAAGGCCATGGAACGTATCATCTTGGAACTTATAAACAAAAACATTGGTAATCTCCAAACTCTGGACCCACCCAATTTGGTTTGTAAAAGGCAGATCATGTCTCTTAAACCTGATAGATTTCTTTGAAGCAGTAACCAAAGCCATAGATGAGGGTAAGGTGGTTCACACAGCCGATCTAGATCTTGCCAAGGCTTTCAACACCATCTCCCACTCTGGAATTATAGATAAACTCACTAAACTAGGCATAAATCCCTATGTGACAAGATGGGTTGCCAACTGGCTCACTGACAGAACCCACACTGTGAAAGTAGCAGACTGCAAATCCAACTTCAGACCAGTGACAAGTGGAGTACCACAGGGTTCAGTCGTGGGTCCTCTCCTGTTTGGTATCTACTTCTCTGAAGTACAGGATAACACAGAATGTCTTTGGCTAACAAAGTTTGCAGATGACTGCAAACTAAGAGCCATAATCAAAACTCCTAACAATGTGGACATCCTACAAAAGGGCCTCACTAAGACAGATGTCTGGTGTCAAAGCCATGGCCTCAAGCTCAATGCCAAAAAGTGCATTGTCATCCCTTTTGGTAAAAACTCTGTACCCATGAACTACCACATAGGTGGTAGTCTACTTAACACCAAAAGTGTGATAATAGACCTTGAAACACAGGTGGACAGTATTCTCTCCTTTGATAATCACATCACCACAGTAGTCAGGAAATCCTTCTATGTGGCACACCTCATCACAAAAGGTTTCTCATCCAGGAAAAAAATAGGTCATTGTTCCTCTCTACTCCTCACTCCTTTGACCCATTATAGAGTACAACGCCCCTTTTGGTATGTACCTCACAAGACATCTACAACAACTGGAAAGGCTGCAGTAATACCTCACAAAGAGGATTACTGGCCTCAAATAGATGCCCTATGCAGACCATCTAAAAAAAACCTCCAACTTTACTCAGTCACATATCGCCTACTCAGAGGCAATCTCTGCCTAACATGCAAAGCCATGTCAAACCCAGAGCTGCTGGACATGCTCAACTTAAAGAAATCCCAATCCCTCTGAGCTATATGCTCTAGGGACCTAAACCTTGTCACCGCAATAAACAGAACATGCTGGAGTGATAGATTCCTGTCCCAGAGACTACCCATACTATGGAACAAACTACCTATCTATATCAAACAAAGTTCCTCATTAGTATTCTTCAAGAAAAATTTTGATGATTGGATGGGAAATAGGAAATGCACCCCGGGGATCACTTCTGTGGCTCTGCTCAACAGGGGCACAGGTAAATCATTTTCTTGGGTGGCAAAAACCAGGGTACCTTTTTGGCTAGGCTTATATAGGCCCTAGGGCCAATAGCCTAGTGCCTACCTATGAACCTCAAAACCTATGACATCTCTCTGAATGATAGTTTCATTTTTGACAGTATCAGAGATCCATGAGGGGATATCTTCTTGAATTGGTATATTATGGCCAGGGGATATGTATAAAACTGTGATATAAAATACCAAAAATAAATGCCAGCTCAAAATCTACAATTTATTGTTAACACTTTCATTTGCTCACAATGAAGGAACTTCTTCAGACATCAAAGTGCAGTACTAAACAATTTAAATACCGCAGTTAATTATGACATCATAATCTCTCCCAAACACAAATACAACCTCTAAAAACCATTTAAAGAAATATATACGATACATGAGAATGCATATTTTAAATACATATGTATATATATATATATATATATATATATATATATATATTTATTTATTTATTTATTTATTTATTTATATGTGTGTGTGTGTGTGTGTGTGTGTACATTAAAATTCGCATGCTAAAAAAATAAATAAAAAGCATTTATATCACTGTCAATATTTCTATCTGGTTAAAGATTTTAATTTTAAGACACATAGTGTAGTGAAAGCAGATGATTTTAAACAAAGGATTTATGAGTCTCAGTATGCCATCAGCAAACAGGATAAAAATAATGCTATAGCAAGACACATATTGGAACAAGCTGATCACTGCTTTCACTACACTGTTGTTGAAAAAGTAGAAGTTAGATCTAGGGAGGGACCATGGTCATTAAGACTTGAGGAGAGGGAGTTATTTTGGCAATTGAAGAATAACGTTTTTTCCTACCCACGCTTAAATGATACCTGTTCTTTAAAATGTGTCTTAAAATTAAAATCTTTAACCAGATAGAAATATCGATATTGTCTAAGTTGTTTTAAAACTGGTATATATATATATATATATATATATATATATATATATATATATATATATATATATATATCTGTAGAGATGCACACACATTCTTTTTGATTTATTATTAAAAAGGAAATAAGAATTTTGTAAGAGAACTGAGGGAGAGGCTTGGAGTAGGGACTTATGTTGTAAGCATCAGAAAAGAGGATTGCAATACGATCAGCTTTTTGAGGTGTCTATCTGACCTAATAATGTTATAACCAGGATGGAGAAATTCAGAGTTTTTTATGTTTGGTTTGAAACAGGTTTAAGTAGTATATGGAACAGTCTTGGGCCATGCTGTACCACTGACGCAATGACCATGCGTGTGCCAGGTACTATCAATTACTGTGCCATGTTGCTTTAGAGTACTCAGACAGGTACATATGAATATGTATCCTTCACATACTGCCTTGATATTCACTGGCCTCTTAGTGAATATACAGAGAAGATGATTTGTTTAGCATCATTCTTGACTCCTTTTTTGTCCATATCTTGCTTATGCCAATAGCCATTCTTTTTAAACAGAGCTTATATTAGAACATGTATACATGTCCATGTGTATGCATTTGTAGTACATATGCACTGATTTACAAGAAAGTATGAGTATGGTCGTAATATGATTGACACACAGTTACCCTTATAATATGCTACTGGATGCATGTACTTATTCCATTGTATCCGTGCTGTACTTATGTACATAAGACTGTCATTTGATTGTTCCTACACATATACAGTGACATTTATATCAATAATGGAGATTATGCCACCTGTTGTGCTATGTTTGCATGGCAGTATATATATATATATATATATATATATATATATATATATATATATATATACATATATGCGATACTTAATCCTTCTTTTGTTGTGTACCCATGTCATTTGCTGTTTAAGTATTGCACATCACTGTGTAGTTTGTGTCATTTCTATATAGACATGTTTAAGCCATCTCCAGTGCACTATGCACATGTGCCAGACGTCGGCCATTTGCTTTAGTAATTCTTGAGATGACTTGCAGTCCATCTTGTGTTGTGGACTGATGAATGTGCACTATGTCTCTTTAGCTATGGTTGTCCTGCTTTATTCTGTGCCTTCTTTCTTTTGCTGGTATTTCCTTACTGATGTAGGGCTGTGTTGTCCATCTCCCTTCTGCCTTATAGCTTTAGTCAACATGTTTCACATATACATGGCACATGTTATGTGTAAGTTTAGCTTTCTGTAAGGAATCATTGTAATGTATGTGCACTGTTACAATTACAATATTAGCTTGTGCCACCATGAGGGGTATCATACACAGGCAAGGTATATGCATTCAAAGTAGTGCTAATTGAGGACATTCAATTGTTTATGTTGTAATTGTGTGTTTTGCATTACCTAGGGATTTATGTGCTTCATGCCTATGTACTAGCTAGCATTCCTTAGTTTTCATTAATCATATATTTGTTACAATTTGCTTCATATTCCATGTCATTGGTGTGGGTATGTGATGAGCCTTCTTTCTATCTGGATTATGCAATGCCATTGCATGTCACACATCCACATTGCAAACCTTAACATCCATCTGTGTTGTCTCTGGCATGGCATATGTCTTTGACATATGGACCCCATTTCTCCTGTGTTTGTTGTATATATACTGCATATACTGCCGTGTTTGTTGTATATATATACTGCATATCATTGATGGAACCTTCCTGTGTCCTGAAAGAGTGCTCTTCAAACTATCTGGAGATATACAGAGCTGTGTATATTTTTCTGGCACTTCAGAGTTGTGTTCTGGTAATTGTTGTTTGACTAATTTTATATAATTGCTGGCTGACTTCAGAGTTGTGGACTGTTATTTTTGCTTCACTGTATAGTTTTTTGATCTCTGCTGAAGGTGTTGGTTTTTCCATACCCACCCTCCCTATTCCTGTGTTGTTGTTTAAATTTGGAGGTTTTTGCAGTTGCCCGTCCCCACTGTAGATTTGATCTGGGACACCCCCCACCCCAGTCCCATCTCTTTACCTCATTCTACCTAATAGACTCCTTCTGCATTGTTTTCAGTCATTTTTAATTTAATTGCATTTTTTAAACTGTTTGGTCTAACATTGCTACATGCTCAAGTGTGCTATCTTGCACTGCATTTGAATTGTTTTGACTGCTGTTTTAGCTACTTTTCTGTATGTATATGTATGTGTATATATATATATATATATATATATATATATATATATATATATATATATATATATAAAAAACTTTCCTGTAACTAGTGTAGTCTAGATTCAGAATTGCTGTATCCAGGACTGTATGTAAGCTTCTGTGCCCCCCCCCCCAAGCTTTCTGTGTTGGAGGGAAGCCTTCTAGCTTATCAGTGGGAGTGGTAAGCACTAGGTAACCTATCTACCACATAAGGAGTGGTTCTGGCCTAGAAATTGTAGTTATTGGCCGTTTGGGCAGTTTTTCCATCTCTCTCAACTTTCTGATTTAAAAGCCCACATTTGCACTTGTTTCCCCCTTTCCTATAACTAGTTTAGTCCAGATACAGATTCTTACTTTTAGCACTTGAATTTGCTTATTCGTGATCAGCACTTGTTCAGAACTTGTAAGCACTAAATAACCTATTAATTACTACAGCACTCAACCTTCCTCATTACCTAGAGGAAAACAGTTTTGGTACTTACTTTCCTCACTTGCTTAGTGAAAAACAGCTCTTGTACTCAATTTCCTCACTTATCCAGAGGAAAATAGTTTTTTTTTTATTCTGGCATGTCCAAGGGTCAGCTCCCAGTGTTCTCTCTTGTCCAGACCTCTCAACCAATTGGGGACAAATTTCAACAGAATCAGGGACAAGTCAAGAAAAAATCAGGGACAATCAGGGACACTTTTAAAATATTAGTGCTATTAACTTGAAACATTGACAGAATCAGAGTATATGAATTAATGCACATTTTCTGAAGTAAAAGAAGTTTATAACTCGCAATTATTGTCATTATTCATTAAGTGTAATTCACCACCTTTCCTACAAAAGTCATTAGTTTTAGGTGGGATTAAGAGGGAGAGTTAAAATCTGAGTCAAAATCAGGGAGGGACAGTTGAGAGGTATGCTCCTGTCTAGCTGATGAATCTGGGCATCTTGGGGCAATGTAGAAATTGCCTCATGTACACAGACAACCCTCTCCTCCTACCACCCAACACTACAACCTGTGAGAGATGCACTTATCTAGCCAAACTGGAGGTAAAGCTCTCTCCAATCAAGACTGAACTTGACAGTCAAGAGGAGAAGGTAAACACTTGCACCACACCACACTCATCACATAGTCTCACTAAATCTACACCACCAAGATCCACACACAGAAAGCCAAAAACATTCACGGAGACTCTCAATGATAATCTGCTCAAGCAACAGAGACCTCCAAAGCAGAAACAGAAGCAATCTCCACCCCCAACACAACCCAAATGACACATAGCCCGCAGACTCAGTGTGCCACTCAACCACAGCCAATAAGGCAAAACAACATACCCAACACACTAGTCATAGGCGACTCTATAGTCAGGCACACTGATGTCCCACTCACCAGGCTAAACAAGGAGAAGGTTACTGTCAGCTGCCTGTCAGGTGCCAGGATCCGCCACATAACCCACGCACTCAGGTCACTCCACAACAAGTACAAATGTGACTCTGTCATTGTCCATGTTGGTGTGAATGACCTGAGACATACCTCCCAGGACTACATGAAAAGAGACATGAAAGAGCTCTCCGATCTTGTAGCCCAGGCAAGCATGACCCTAGCCCTGAGTAGCATTCTGCCATCACCCAGAATGTTGCCGCAGTACAAGGACAAAATGATTGACTTCAACAACTGGCTAAGCTTCTGGTGCCATTTTAAAGGGATCCAGTATCTGTCAGCCTGGGATGACATGGTCGACAGACCACAATGCTTTGTCAGAGATGGCCTGCACCTGTCACCCCTGGGATCCAGATACTGGCTAAGGTTCTTGCCGCCCCTATAGTGCCTTTTTAGGCAAGGTTCAAATGACAAATTCACCACCATAACAGGAACAGGCAAACAAAAACTGAGGGTGATGCTACTCAATGCCAGAAGTCTAAATCTCAAAATGCACTCACTCGAGGCACTCCTTAAAATGGAGAACATTGATATCTGTGCAGTGACTGAGACTTGGTTCAAAGCTCCAAAGAGCACCCCTGCACTAACAGGCTATAACTCATAACACACTTTTTGGCCATGTAACCTGGATCGGAACACCAAAGGCGGAGGTGTATCCATATTCATTAAGGATATCCACACCTCCAGGCTAGCTGCTCAACATAATGCAGCCAAGGTTATCCAAGTGCAACTAACTCTGGGCAAAACTGCAATCCAAATTGTAGCTTGCTACAGATCACCCACCATGCCCCAGGATTCCCACTCCTCTTTTCTTGATGTGCTGGAAAATATTAGGGTTCAACCAAACACCCTAATAATGGGCGATTTCAAATACCCCACCATTAACTGGGAAAACTACTCATGTACCAACTCTTTCACTCAATGCTTTCTGGAATTCCTAAACTCCAATGCCCTGGATCAACTTATCCACACCCCCACCAGGGGCAACAATATCCTAGATCTAGTCATTACCAATATGAGTGACCGGTATTCCACATCTGAAGTCAATGCCTCATTGGTCCGATCCGACCATAAGCTAATTATCCTAGATATCCACATCAAGCCTCCACCCCCCCATTAAGGAAATCATGGTAAAAAAATTCTCCAAAGCCAACGTCATGCTTCTTAAGACAGAAGTGGTGAACTTCATGACACCCATGCAGATGGACAATACAGTTACGACTATTGAATCCTACACAATTGCACTTTATAAGCACTTACATGAGTGAATGGATCATGCTATCCCAAACAGAACCAAGATACTATCCTCCAAAAAAAGGAAGCCAATCTGGTGGTCCCCTGCCGTAAACAAACTGTGCAACAGAGGGAAGAAACTCTTGCAAAAGAGAGCAAAATCCCATGAGTGGAGGAGCTCCCTGGTCAGCCTCAGTAATCCCTCTGCGATCCCTGATAAAATCCTCCAAAGCTAGTTATGAAAACAAAATTGCCACTGATTCTAAAGACAACCACAAAGCATTCTATAGCTATGTCAAGAATCTGAATGGCAACACTCAGATCTGCTCTGAGTTACAGCACAATGGAACTAAATACACAGACCCAATTGATATTGCCAACATCCTGGCAGATAGGTTCAGTGCTAACTTTACCCCTCTCTCACCCCCTAAAGAGCCCATCTCTATACCGGAAGAATGCAAGGTTCCTGCAATCATGGCTGCACAGGTAAAAGCCACACTCTCCAAAGCCAAGAACACAGCATCCATGGGACCAGACAAGATCCCAGGCTGCGTTCTACATGAACTACAGAACGAACTGGCACCCCACCTAAGTACCATGTTCAATCATAGCCTCACCTCAGGCTTTGTGCCTGCTGAATGATGCACAGCAACGGTTATCCCACTCCACAAGGGGGGAGCCACCATGGACCCTGGGAACTACCGCCCCATTAGCCTGATGGGCCTGGTCTGCAAGGCCATGGAATGTATCATCATGGAACTTATAAACAAAGACATTGGTAATCTCCAAACTCTGGATCCCACCCAGTTCAGGTTTGTAAAAGGCAGATCATGTCTCCTAAACCTGATAGACTTCTTTGAAGCAGTCACCAAAGCCATAGACAAGGGTAAGGTGGTTCACAAAGCCTATCTAGATCTTGCCAAGGCTTTTGACACCATCCCCCACTCTGGAATTATAGATAAACTCACTAAACTAGGTATAAATCCCTATGTCACAAGATGGATTGCCAACTGGCTCACTGACAGAACCCACACTGTGAAAGTAGCAGACTCCAAATCCAACTTCAGACCAGTGACAAGTGGAGTACCACAGGGTTCAGTCCTGGGTCCTCTCCTGTTTGGTATCTACTTCTCTGAAGTACAGGCTAACACAGAAGGTCTTTGGCTAATGAAGTTCACAGATGACTGCAAACTTGGAGCCATAATCAAAACTCCTAATGATGTGGACATCCTACAAAAGGGCATCACTGAGACAGATGCCTGGTGTCAAAGCCATGGCCTCAAGTTCAATGCCAAAAAGTGCATTGTCATCCCCTTTGGTAAAAACTCTGTACCCATGAACTACAACATAGGTGGTAGTATACTTAACATCGAAAGTGTGATAAGAGACCTTGGGACACAGGTGGACAGTAGTCTCTCCTTTGATAATCACATCGCCACAGTAGTCAGGAAATCCTTCTACGTGGCACACCTCATCACAAAAGGTTTCTCACCAGAAAAAAAAGAGGTCATTGTTCCCCTCTACTCATCACTCATTAGACCCATTATAGAGTACAATGCCCCTTTTGGTATGTACCTCACAAGACATCTAGAACAACTGGAAAGGCTGCAGAAATACCTCACAAAGAGGATTACCGGCCTCAAACAGATGCCCTACGCAGACCGTCTCAAAAAACTCCAGCTTTACTCCGTCGCATATCGCCTACTCAGAGGTGATCTCTGCCTAACATGCAAAGCTATGAGCTGTTGGACAAGCTCCACTTAAAGAAATCCGAATCCCTCCGAGCTACATGCTCTAGGGACCTAAACCTTGTCACCACAAAAAACAGAACATGCCGGAGGGATAGATTCCTGTCCCAGAGACTTCCCATACTCTAGAACAGACTACCTATCTATATCAAAAAAAGCTCCTCATTAGCATTCTTCAAGAAAAATCTTGATGATTGGATGGGAAATAGGAAATTCACCCCAGGGATCACCTCTGTGGCTCTGCTCGACAGTGGCACAGGAAAATAATTTTCTTGGGTGGCAAAAGCCAGGGTACCATTTTGGCTGGGCTTCTATAGGCCCCAGGGCCAATAGCCTAGTACTTACCTATGAACCTATTACACAGACACATTAAATGTTTTGTTGTAGTTCTGCTGTTTGGCACTATACTTGATTGTTTGTCTTTCACACAAAGCCCATTATTGTACAGCAGTTTGCATCCCAATGCATCTATTTCATATGAACAAGCAGTATACTAGACACAAGAAATATGTTATAATGGAAATTTATCAGTTAAGAAACAGATATTTCCTATTCAGCCATATTATTTGCCTCAAGAACTACACATGGAAGTTATATTACAGATGACTGAAACCACAATAAGATTCCTTTGAACAATGGGTAGAATGAATGAGAAAATAGTAGTTTCCCTGTATAACAATTAGACAAATGTAACTATGTATTAGTGAAATCTAAATGCAAACTTAAAAAGGTGATGCTTTCTTATGTACTCATCTTCATTGGAATTAATCACCTCCAGACATATTGTGGTTGACAGTACAGTGCCTAATAACTCATAGTTACCAATATTAGATAGTAACAACATCCAAAAATAGGACCACAGCTGCTTTAACACATTGAAAATAATCATAATGGAAAATGTTATTTAGCTTAGCTGGGCCCAGGTGATCTCTGGGCAACATTAACTATAAAGTAACAACCACAGTTTAAAGAAACAGACAGGATAAATGGCTAGTGTAAAAAGTATTGTATACTCTACATTCACATTATTTCTCCCTGATGTATCTGAGCCAATAGGTCTTAAGCAGACAGATGACAAGTGTATACATATTATGTTATTTCCCACACTGCTCACAAAATGTGTTAGGATCAACCAATGTACTAAGTGTAATACAATCATACATCCTGCCAACATAAGGAGTCACCTTGGAAAAATCCGGTGAGACAGCCCTGCCCAAGTAGAGTGCAAGGATACATGTGTGTAGACATAGTACTGCTGTAATAACCAGCATATTTTACTGTATATATTTCACTGAGAATGCTCTCACCATAATAGTGATAGGCATATACAGAGACAGATTTTATAAATACATACATGTATATATGTGTGTGTGTGTGTGTGTGTGTGTGTGTGTGTGTGTGTATATATATATATATATATATATATATATATATATATATTATATATATATATATATATATATATATATATATATATATATATATATATATATTTACAGCACACACACACACACACACACACATATATATATATAGGTACACTTATTTATATACTCTGTTTTCTAAAATGACTTCTACTGTAAGGGTCCATATCCTTATGACGAGCCACAAAAACAGTTTACCACACCCATTCGTAGCACTGTGTGGTTTCTCTGACTGCTTAAGGTTAGAGATAACGTTCTTATTCTTTCTAAAACCTCTGTATATATATATATATATATATATATATATATATATATATATATTTATATATAGGATAGCTTCCTAAATACATGTGAACTAGCATGCAAAAATGGCAGTGTATCTTGAAGACAAGCTATTTTTTCAACACTTTACTCCACACAAAGACATTATGTCAGTACACATGTTTGTTAATGAATGACTTAATTTTGCTGCCTGCATCTGTGACTTAAAGTACAGCATGCTGCTTATGTCCAACTCTGACAGCTTTATAGGTTCATAGGTTCATACTAGGCTATCTGCCCTAGAGCATTTATAAGCCTAGCCAGAGTGTGTTTGGCTTTCGCCACTCATTTTAAATTAATTTTGCTATGCCCTTTTTCAAGGTTAGTATACTGTGCCTCTGTCTAACAGTGACACAGAAGTGATATCCGGGGTAAACCTACTATCTCCCATCCACTCATCAAGATTCCTGTTGAAGACAGCCAATGAGAGACTCTGCCTAACCTGGACTGGGATTTTATTCCAGAGTGAAGGGATCCTCTGGGTTATGAATCTATCCCTCCAGCATGTCCTATTTATTTCAGTGCTGAGGTTCAAGTCTCCTGAGCGCATAGCTCGATGGGATTTGGATTTTCTGCAGTGCAGCATGTCCATTAATTCCGGGTTGGACATGGCTTTATACGCCGGGCACAGATAGCCTCTGAGCAGGCGGTATGCCAATGAGTAGAGCTGGTGTTTTTTTAACGGGCAGCATATGACATCTGTTTGAGCCCTTTGATCATCTTGGTGAGGTACGTTTGGGGTCTTTCCAGTTGCTGCAGGTGTCTGGTAAGGTACATCCCAAAGGGGGCATTGTACTCAATTATGGGCCTGATAAGGGATGAGTAAAGAGGCACGATGACCACCCCTGATCTAGATGTGAATCCCTTCATGATTAGGTGGGCTATATAAAATGTTTTTCTAACCACTTTGGCCACATGGTTGTCAAATGAGAGATTGCTATCAACTTGGGTCCCCAGGTCCCTAATTACTACTTCCGTACATAATGGATTACCACCTATGTGGTCATTTGTGGGCACTTAGTTTTTGCCAAAGGGGATGACTATACACTTCCTGGCATTTAGCTTGAGGCCATGGCTCTGACACCAGTTGTCTGTTTCTATGAGGCCCTTTTGGAGGATGCTTGTGTCGGCTGGAGAGACGATTATAGCACCCAGTTTGCAGTCATCTGTGAACTTGGTCAGCCACAGTCCTTCCATGTTGGCCTGTACCTCTGAGAAATATATACCGAACAGGAGAGGTCCCAGGACTGAGCCTTGTGGGATGCCACTTGTAACTGGTTTGGAGTCTGACATGGCTCCAGCGATTCTAACCATGTGGGTTCTGTCCTTGAGCCAGTTTGCAACCCATCTAGTGACATAAGGGTTTATATTTAAGCTGGTGAGCTTATCTATAATGCCCGAGTGGGGTATTGTATCGAAGGCTTTTGCGAGGTCCAGGTAGGATGTGTGGACCACCTTCCCCTCGTCAATGGATCTGGTAACTGTTTCAAAGAAATCGACCTGGTTTAAGAGGCAGGATCTGCCCTTAACAAAGCCGAACTGGGTAGGATCCAGTGTCTGTAGGTCCCCAATATCTTTTTTTATGAGGTCCATGATGATCCTTTCCATAGCTTTGCAGACCAAGCTAGTCAGGCTTATGGGGCGATAGTTTCCAGGATCCGTTGAGGCACCACCTTTGTGGAGTGGGACCACTGTTGCTGTATGCCACTCTTTGGGTACATATCCTGTGGTAAGGTTGAGATTGAACCGTAGTTTTATGTTTGGGTTTAGCTTTTCTTGGAGTTCATGTAGGATGCAGCCCGGGACACCATCTGGTCCCATTGATGCTGTGTTTTTTGCTTTGGAGAGGACGGCTCTTACCTGAGCATCTGAGATGTCAGGGGGGCAGCACTCTGCTGGGATAGATATTTGCCCTTTTGGTGTGGAGGGGGGGGGGAGTTTGCACTGAACCTGTCAGCTAGGATGTTGGCAATGTCTGTGGGTTCGGTGTATTTTTTGTCATTTTGGGCCAATTCTGAGCATATCTAGGAATTCCCACCCAGGTTCCTAACATAACTAAAGAAAGCCTTGTGATTATCCTTAGTGTCCTGTACAATTTTTCTCTTGAAGCTGGCCTTAGACGATTTTATGAGTGCCTGTAGTTTATTGCTAACACTGATCAGAGATGCCTTCCCTTTTTGGGATTTTGCTCTATCATGTAGTAGCTTCCTCCTTCTATTGTATAGTTTGTTTATGGCTGGGGTCCACCAGACAGAACGTCTACCTTTGGAGGATTGGGTCTTGGTTTTATTTGGGATTGCATGATCCATGCATTCCTGAAGGTGTTCATAGAATGCGTTTATAAAGGATTCTGCGGTCTGGGCCATATTTTCCACAGGCACGGGGGCTTTGAAAGATTCCACCCGAGTGTGAAATTTGCTTTAGAGAAGTTTTTCACTGTGGTTTTCTGGGCAGGGGGTGGGGTTGGAATGTGAATATCCAGTGAGATTAGTTTTTGGTCTGATCTTACCAGTGAGGGATGCACTTCTGGTCTGGAATATAGAGTTATCATGTTGGTAATGATCAGGTCCAGTATGATTTCCCCTCTTGTGTGAGTGGTAACAAGTTGTTCCATAGCATTTGAGTTGATAAATTCTAGGAACCTTTGAGCTAGGGTGTTGGAGCTAGAGTAATGCTCCCAGTCTATGTTTGGGTAGTTGAATTTGCCCAATATAATGGTGTTTGGAGAGACCTTCATATTTTCCAGTGTTCTCAGGAAGGCCGAGTGGGGTTCCTGAGTTTGGGAGGGTGGTCTGTAGCAGGCTATAAACTGGAAGGCAGTTTTACCCACTGTTAGTTGCACATGGATAGTCTCTGATGCTTCGTGCTTTGCCACCAACCTGGAGGTGTGGGTATCTTTGACGAATATTGATACTCCCCCTCCTTTTCTGGTTCGGTCCAAGTTTTGGGGCCAAAAAGCATGGTATGAGGTATAACCTGGCAGTGCTGGGGTGCTCTCAGGAGCCTTGAACCAGGTTTCTGTTACTGCACAGATATCGATGTTCTCCATGCTAAGGAGAGTTTCGAGTGCATGCATCTTGAGGTTTAGACTTCTGACATTGAGTAGCATTACTCTTAGTTTCTTATCCCTTGTGATACCTATGGAGGTGGGTTTGTCTTTTGAACCTTGCCTAAAAAAGACACTATGGGGATAGCAAGAGCCTTTGCCAATATCCAACAGGCAGCTCACCGTGACCTTCTTCTTGTTCAGCCTGGTGAGCGGGACGTCAGTGTGCCTGATGATAGAGTCACCTATTACAAGTGTATCAGGTGTGTTTTTTAGCCTTAAGGGCTGTGACTGTTCAGCACACTGGCTTTGTGAGCTATGTGTTGCACGTGTTTTGTTTTGGGGTAGTGGTTGCTTGGGTGTCTGCTTTGGAGGTCTCTGCTGCTTAGGCAGATTTTTATTTAGAGCCTCCAAGTATGTTTTTGTGTGTTTATGTGTTTGGTTTGATGTCATGGTAGGTCTATGTGAGATTGGAATTGTAGTGAGTGTGACTTCCTTCTCCTCCTGACAGGTTTCGCCAGTACTGAGTTGAGAGAGCTTAGCCTCCAGTTTGGCTATATGGTTGCATCTCTCACATGTGTTGGAATTTGTTATGAGGAGGAGAGGGTTGTCTGTGTACATAAGGCAGTTGTAACATTGCCTCAAGATTCCCAGATTCACCAGCTGGACCGGAGAGGAGATTGACAACTGACCTTTGGACATGCTATTGGGAATTCCTTTATAATTGAAAAAAAGGGCCAATGGGGACCAAGGTACTCAAGGGGAGTTTGTGAGGGTGTAGTGTTTTTAATTTTTTAGTGCTGACTTCTATAATTGCTTTAGTGAGCAAGTGCCAGGTAACTTAAATGCAAAAATGACAAACAGTAATTTTCTTTCAAGTGAAACAAGGAAATAAGTACAGTAAGCAATGCAGATGTCACTAGGGATCCACAGAAGCGCTGAAAAGCCACATTTTAGGTGGAATTAGCATTTCAGGGGAAATAACAAGCAAACAAGCATACAAACAAAGCTAGATTCAGCAGGCCTGGATCTAGTCTATGCTACAGCAAACAAGGTGTACCAATTTCAGTAAGAAACAGTTCAGATATGCAGGCACTATAAGCAGACCACGAACCTTCTTAATGTAAAATAACTGGCCTGAAGCCCAAGTGCATAAACCAGAACTAATACACTTTTAGAATAACAGACACTGAGCCCTCAGTCAGCAGTTCCCAAAATAGAAGGATGTAAGCTACCTGTCCTGCCACCACAGTGCAGGCCACAAACCTTCCTAATGTAAAACAACTGGTCTGAGCCCAAGTGCTTAATCCAAAAGACTTAGAATGATAGCTACACTTTAATCAAGTTACTAGCAAGCAGTAATAAATGCAATTGAATACTTTAAAGAATGCCTGGATTAGTGCTCAAGTTATACAAACAAAGCTAGATTCGGCAGGCCTGGATCTAGTCTATGCTACAGCAAACAAGGTGTACCAATTTAGTAAGAAGCAGTTCAAATATGCAGGCACTATAAGCCTTTAACCAGAAATTCCCAGCTCAGAAGGGCATAGTCCAGCCTCTCCTCCCACAAGAGTGCAGAACACGAACCCTCTTAACATAAAATAACTGGCCTGAAGCCCAAGTGCTTAAACCAGAAATAATCACTTTTAGAATAACAAACACTGATGTCTCAATCAACAGTTCCCAACTTAGAAGCATGTAAGCTACCTGTCCTGCCACCACAGTACAGAGCACAAACCTTCTTAATGTAAAACAACTGGTCTGAAGCCCAAGTGCTTAAACTAAAAGGCTTAGAGTGAGTTACACCAAGCAGTAATAAATACAACTGAGTACTTTTAAGATGAAGCAAAAGCAAAATAAAGTAGGAAGAAACACAAATACAGTAAAAGCAGATTTTTTTTTTGAGTGAGCAAATGAGATGGGCCCAGGAGGAGTATCCAAGTGCAAATTTACAACAGGGGTGGGCAGTTTCAAAGCCATCAAGATTAACACCAACACAAAACCAGGTAGGGTGGGTGGGAACCTACTGACAAACAGAGTCACAGCTTCCAGCTAGATATTCCTCAATGCAACACAAACAATTTACTTTAAATTGTGTATTATTTGATAAAAGTGCAGATAAAAGTTACTTAGCTTCACTTAGGCGTTCAAGTTGATAGCATGCAGGTCTTAACCGGCCAAAGCTCACAGTTTAAACAGAAGGTAATTCACTGTACCACTTGTATAAGACAGAAACTGAATACAATGAAGGAACTACCCCCACCTATCACTGGCTATGCAGGTTTTTAACAAGCCTTAACTGAAAATAAGACAGAAACTGAATACAATGAAGGAACTACCCCCACCTATCACTGGCTATGCAGGTTTTAACAAGCCTTAACTGAAAATACCACAGGTACTACTGACAAACAGAGTCACAGCTTCCAGCTAGATATTCCTCAATGCAACACAAACAATTTACTTTAAATCGTGTATTATTTGATAAAAGTGCAGATAAAAGTTACTTAGCTTCACTTAGGCGTTCAAGTTGATAGCATGCAGGTCTTAACCGGCCAAAGCTCACAGTTTAAACAGAAGGTAATTCACTGTACCACTTGTATAAGACAGAAACTGAATACAATGAAGGAACTACCCCCACCTATCACTGGCTATGCAGGTTTTTAACAAGCCTTAACTGAAAATACCACAGGTACTACTGACAAACAGAGTCACAGCTTCCAGCTAGATATTCCTCAATGCAACACAAACAATTTACTTTAAATCGTGTATTATTTGATAAAAGTGCAGATAAAAGTTACTTAGCTTCACTTAGGCGTTCAAGTTGATAGCATGCAGGTCTTAACCGGCCAAAGCTCACAGTTTAAACAGAAGGTAATTCACTGTACCACTTGTATAAGACAGAAACTGAATACAATGAAGGAACTACCCCCACCTATCACTGGCTATGCAGGTTTTTAACAAGCCTTAACTGAAAATACCACAGGTACTACTGACAAACAGAGTCACAGCTTCCAGCTAGATATTCCTCAATGCAACACAAACAATTTACTTTAAATTGTGTATTATTTGATAAAAGTGCAGATAAAAGTTACTTAGCTTCACTTAGGCGTTCAAGTTGATAGCATGCAGGTCTTAACCGGCCAAAGCTCACAGTTTAAACAGAAGGTAATTCACTGTACCACTTGTATAAGACAGAAACTGAATACAATGAAGGAACTACCCCACCTATCACTGGCTATGCAGGTTTTTAACAAGCCTTAACTGAAAATAAGACAGAAACTGAATACAATGAAGGAACTACCCCACCTATCACTGGCTATGCAGGTTTTTAACAAGCCTTAACTGAAAATACCACAGGTACTACTGACAAACAGAGTCACAGCTTCCAGCTAGATATTCCTCAATGCAACACAAACAATTTACTTTAAATTGTGTATTATTTGATAAAAGTGCAGATAAAAGTTACTTAGCTTCACTTAGGCGTTCAAGATGATAGCATGCAGGTCATACCCAGACAAAGCTCACAGTTTAAACAGAAGGTAATTCACTGTACCACTTGTATAAGACAGACACTGAATACAATGAAGGAACTAACCCACATATCACTGGCTATGCAGGTTTTAACAAGCCTTAACTGAAAATAAGACAGAAACTGAATACAATGAAGGAACTAACCCACCTATCACTGGCTATGCAGGTTTTTAACAAGCCTTAACTGAAAATACCACAGGTACTACTGACAAACAGAGTCACAGCTTCCAGCTAGATATTCCTCAATGCAACACAAACAATTTACTTTAAATCGTGTATTATTTGATAAAAGTGCAGATAAAAGTTACTTAGCTTCACTTAGGCGTTCAAGTTGATAGCATGCAGGTCTTAACCGGCCAAAGCTCACAGTTTAAACAGAAGGTAATTCACTGTACCACTTGTATAAGACAGAAACTGAATACAATGAAGGAACTACCCCCACCTATCACTGGCTATGCAGGTTTTTAACAAGCCTTAACTGAAAATAAGACAGAAACTGAATACAATGAAGGAACTACCCCACCTATCACTGGCTATGCAGGTTTTTAACAAGCCTTAACTGAAAATACCACAGGTACTACTGACAAACAGAGTCACAGCTTCCAGCTAGATATTCCTCAATGCAACACAAACAATTTACTTTAAATCGTGTATTATTTGATAAAAGTGCAGATAAAAGTTACTTAGCTTCACTTAGGCGTTCAAGTTGATAGTATGGAGGTCTTAACCAGCAAAGCTCACAGTTTAAACAGAAGGTAATTCACTGTACCACTTGTATAAGACAGAAACTGAATACAATGAAGGAACTAACCCACCTATCACTGGCTATGCAGGTTTTTAACAAGCCTTAACTGAAAATAAGACAGAAACTGAATACAATGAAGGAACTACCCCACCTATCACTGGCTATGCAGGTTTTTAACAAGCCTTAACTGAAAATACCACAGGTACTACTGACAAACAGAGTCACAGCTTCCAGCTAGATATTCCTCAATGCAACACAAACAATTTACTTTAAATCGTGTATTATTTGATAAAAGTGCAGATAAAAGTTACTTAGCTTCACTTAGGCGTTCAAGTTGATAGCATGCAGGTCTTAACCGGCCAAAGCTCACAGTTTAAACAGAAGGTAATTCACTGTACCACTTGTATAAGACAGAAACTGAATACAATGAAGGAACTACCCCCACCTATCACTGGCTATGCAGGTTTTTAACAAGCCTTAACTGAAAATACCACAGGTACTACTGACAAACAGAGTCACAGCTTCCAGCTAGATATTCCTCAATGCAACACAAACAATTTACTTTAAATCGTGTATTATTTGATAAAAGTGCAGATAAAAGTTACTTAGCTTCACTTAGGCGTTCAAGTTGATAGCATGCAGGTCTTAACCGGCCAAAGCTCACAGTTTAAACAGAAGGTAATTCACTGTACCACTTGTATAAGACAGAAACTGAATACAATGAAGGAACTACCCCCACCTATCACTGGCTATGCAGGTTTTTAACAAGCCTTAACTGAAAATAAGACAGAAACTGAATACAATGAAGGAACTACCCCACATATCCCTGGCTATGCAGGTTTTAACAAGCCTTAACTGAAAATACCACAGGTACTACTGACAAACAGAGTCACAGCTTCCAGCTAGATATTCCTCAATGCAACACAAACAATTTACTTTAAATCGTGTATTATTTGATAAAAGTGCAGATAAAAGTTACTTAGCTTCACTTAGGCGTTCAAGTTGATAGCATGCAGGTCTTAACCAGCAAAGCTCACAGTTTAAACAGAAGGTAATTCACTGTACCACTTGTATAAGACAGAAACTGAATACAATGAAGGAACTACCCCACCTATCACTGGCTATGCAGGTTTTTAACAAGCCTTAACTGAAAATAAGACAGAAACTGAATACAATGAAGGAACTACCCCCACCTATCACTGGCTATGCAGGTTTTTAACAAGCCTTAACTGAAAATACCACAGGTACTACTGACAAACAGAGTCACAGCTTCCAGCTAGATATTCCTCAATGCAACACAAACAATTTACTTTAAATCGTGTATTATTTGATAAAAGTGCAGATAAAAGTTACTTAGCTTCACTTAGGCGTTCAAGTTGATAGCATGCAGGTCTTAACCGGCCAAAGCTCACAGTTTAAACAGAAGGTAATTCACTGTACCACTTGTATAAGACAGAAACTGAATACAATGAAGGAACTACCCCACCTATCACTGGCTATGCAGGTTTTTAACAAGCCTTAACTGAAAATAAGACAGAAACTGAATACAATGAAGGAACTACCCCCACCTATCACTGGCTATGCAGGTTTTTAACAAGCCTTAACTGAAAATACCACAGGTACTACTGACAAACAGAGTCACAGCTTCCAGCTAGATATTCCTCAATGCAACACAAACAATTTACTTTAAATCGTGTATTATTTGATAAAAGTGCAGATAAAAGTTACTTAGCTTCACTTAGGCGTTCAAGTTGATAGCATGCAGGTCTTAACCAGCAAAGCTCACAGTTTAAACAGAAGGTAATTCACTGTACCACTTGTATAAGACAGAAACTGAATACAATGAAGGAACTACCCCCACCTATCACTGGCTATGCAGGTTTTTAACAAGCCTTAACTGAAAATACCACAGGTACTACTGACAAACAGAGTCACAGCTTCCAGCTAGATATTCCTCAATGCAACACAAACAATTTACTTTAAATTGTATTATTTGATAAAAGTGCAGATAAAAGTTACTTAGCTTCACTTAGGCGTTCAAGTTGATAGCATGCAGGTCTTAACCGGCCAAAGCTCACAGTTTAAACAGAAGGTAATTCACTGTACCACTTGTATAAGACAGAAACTGAATACAATGAAGGAACTAACCCACCTATCACTGGCTATGCAGGTTTTTAACAAGCCTTAACTGAAAATACCACAGGTACTACTGACAAACAGAGTCACAGCTTCCAGCTAGATATTCCTCAATGCAACACAAACAATTTACTTTAAATCGTGTATTATTTGATAAAAGTGCAGATAAAAGTTACTTAGCTTCACTTAGGCGTTCAAGTTGATAGCATGCAGGTCTTAACCGGCCAAAGCTCACAGTTTAAACAGAAGGTAATTCACTGTACCACTTGTATAAGACAGAAACTGAATACAATGAAGGAACTACCCCCACCTATCACTGGCTATGCAGGTTTTTAACAAGCCTTAACTGAAAATACCACAGGTACTACTGACAAACAGAGTCACAGCTTCCAGCTAGATATTCCTCAATGCAACACAAACAATTTACTTTAAATCGTGTATTATTTGATAAAAGTGCAGATAAAAGTTACTTAGCTTCACTTAGGCGTTCAAGTTGATAGCATGCAGGTCTTAACCGCCCAAAGCTCACAGTTTAAACAGAAGGTAATTCACTGTACCACTTGTATAAGACAGAAACTGAATACAATGAAGGAACTAACCCACCTATCACTGGCTATGCAGGTTTTTAACAAGCCTTAACTGAAAATACCACAGGTACTACTGACAAACAGAGTCACAGCTTCCAGCTAGATATTCCTCAATGCAACACAAACAATTTACTTTAAATCGTGTATTATTTGATAAAAGTGCAGATAAAAGTTACTTAGCTTCACTTAGGCGTTCAAGTTGATAGCATGCAGGTCTTAACCAGCAAAGCTCACAGTTTAAACAGAAAGTAATTCACTGTACCACTTGTATAAGACAGAAACTGAATACAATGAAGGAACTACCCCACCTATCACTGGCTATGCAGGTTTTTAACAAGCCTTAACTGAAAATAAGACAGAAACTGAATACAATGAAGGAACTACCCCCACCTATCACTGGCTATGCAGGTTTTTAACAAGCCTTAACTGAAAATACCACAGGTACTACTGACAAACAGAGTCACAGCTTCCAGCTAGATATTCCTCAATGCAACACAAACAATTTACTTTAAATTGTGTATTATTTGATAAAAGTGCAGATAAAAGTTACTTAGCTTCACTTAGGCGTTCAAGTTGATAGCATGCAGGTCTTAACCGGCCAAAGCTCACAGTTTAAACAGAAGGTAATTCACTGTACCACTTGTATAAGACAGAAACTGAATACAATGAAGGAACTACCCCCACCTATCACTGGCTATGCAGGTTTTTAACAAGCCTTAACTGAAAATAAGACAGAAACTGAATACAATGAAGGAACTACCCCCACCTATCACTGGCTATGCAGGTTTTTAACAAGCCTTAACTGAAAATACCACAGGTACTACTGACAAACAGAGTCACAGCTTCCAGCTAGATATTCCTCAATGCAACACAAACAATTTACTTTAAATTGTGTATTATTTGATAAAAGTGCAGATAAAAGTTACTTAGCTTCACTTAGGCGTTCAAGTTGATAGCATGCAGGTCTTAACCAGCAAAAGCTCACAGTTTAATCAGAAGAAAATTCACTTTAGCACTTGTATAAGACAGAAACTGAATACAATGAAGGAACTACCCCACCTATCACTGGCTATGCAGGTTTTTAACAAGCCTTAACTGAAAATACCACAGGTACTACTGACAAACAGAGTCACAGCTTCCAGCTAGATATTCCTCAATGCAACACAAACAATTTACTTTAAATTGTGTATTATTTGATAAAAGTGCAGATAAAAGTTACTTAGCTTCACTTAGGCGTTCAAGTTGATAGCATGCAGGTCTTAACCGGCCAAAGCTCACAGTTTAAACAGAAGGTAATTCACTGTACCACTTGTATAAGACAGAAACTGAATACAATGAAGGAACTACCCCACCTATCACTGGCTATGCAGGGTTTTAACAAGCCTTAACTGAAAATAAGACAGAAACTGAATACAATGAAGGAACTACCCCACCTATCACTGGCTATGCAGGTTTTTAACAAGCCTTAACTGAAAATAAGACAGAAACTGAATACAATGAAGGAACTACCCCACCTATCACTGGCTATGCAGGTTTTTAACAAGCCTTAACTGAAAATACCACAGGTACTACTGACAAACAGAGTCACAGCTTCCAGCTAGATATTCCTCAATGCAACACAAACAATTTACTTTAAATTGTGTATTATTTGATAAAAGTGCAGATAAAAGTTACTTAGCTTCACTTAGGCGTTCAAGTTGATAGCATGCAGGTCTTAACCAGCAAAGCTCACAGTTTAAACAGAAGGTAATTCACTGTACCACTTGTATAAGACAGAAACTGAATACAATGAAGGAACTACCCCCACCTATCACTGGCTATGCAGGTTTTTAACAAGCCTTAACTGAAAATAAGACAGAAACTGAATACAATGAAGGAACTACCCCACCTATCACTGGCTATGCAGGTTTTTAACAAGCCTTAACTGAAAATACCACAGGTACTACTGACAAACAGAGTCACAGCTTCCAGCTAGATATTCCTCAATGCAACACAAACAATTTACTTTAAATCGTGTATTATTTGATAAAAGTGCAGATAAAAGTTACTTAGCTTCACTTAGGCGTTCAAGTTGATAGCATGCAGGTCTTAACCGGCCAAAGCTCACAGTTTAAACAGAAGGTAATTCACTGTACCACTTGTATAAGACAGAAACTGAATACAATGAAGGAACTACCCCCACCTATCACTGGCTATGCAGGTTTTAACAAGCCTTAACTGAAAATAAGACAGAAACTGAATACAATGAAGGAACTACCCCCACCTATCACTGGCTATGCAGGTTTTTAACAAGCCTTAACTGAAAATACCACAGGTACTACTGACAAACAGAGTCACAGCTTCCAGCTAGATATTCCTCAATGCAACACAAACAATTTACTTTAAATCGTGTATTATTTGATAAAAGTGCAGATAAAAGTTACTTAGCTTCACTTAGGCGTTCAAGTTGATAGCATGCAGGTCTTAACCGGCCAAAGCTCACAGTTTAAACAGAAGGTAATTCACTGTACCACTTGTATAAGACAGAAACTGAATACAATGAAGGAACTACCCCCACCTATCACTGGCTATGCAGGTTTTTAACAAGCCTTAACTGAAAATAAGACAGAAACTGAATACAATGAAGGAACTACCCCACCTATCACTGGCTATGCAGGTTTTTAACAAGCCTTAACTGAAAATACCACAGGTACTACTGACAAACAGAGTCACAGCTTCCAGCTAGATATTCCTCAATGCAACACAAACAATTTACTTTAAATCGTGTATTATTTGATAAAAGTGCAGATAAAAGTTACTTAGCTTCACTTAGGCGTTCAAGTTGATAGCATGCAGGTCTTAACCAGCCAAAGCTCACAGTTTAAGTTTTAAGCTACAGTTTCAAGCATTAGACTTGCCTGAATATGTGTAACACTTCCAAGCAGCTGCATCTTGCACAAAGTAAGATTCAGAAATCACAGTGAAAGTATGATTCACTGTCTACCTCTTCATTCATCATGAAAGTGATACCATTTTCAAAAGAGATTCAGTATAATGATACGTTTTTCTAGTGAGCATCAGAAAGCTCCTATTTGGCCATGAAGGATAGGATGATTTTGCTCTTTCTCCTTTTTGATCATTCCAGGCAGCACCTACTGGGTCCCAATGCTGTCTGTTTGAAAAACATAATGCCCAATATTACATGCTTGAGGATTTGCCCTGATACACAAGCATGATCAAGACTGGGGAACCGTGAAAGTACCATTATGATAACCTATCGCACTGCAACCCTGATTATCTCCATGCTTAGAAAGTGGAGGTTAGGCAACATATTTCTAAATGGTATAATAAGTTGGCAGCACTGCACCTTGTTTATCCTTTTTGGGGGTGTTGTTACTGCTACTGGCAAGTATCTGTCATGTCATGGTAAGCTTTAGAAGTGTACTCGTGCAACCTTCATGTTCTTTCATGTCAGGGGGAAGTGATGATGACCCAACTTATTGTAAGTTTTTGCAAGGACCTCTTCTGTGTTGAGGTTACCCTGCATCATCTCATGGTACCTGCATTCTACCCAGTGTATCCCCATAGATAACTGTATCATATTCTTTATAATTATGTTAATATGTGTGCTGTGGACCCAAACTTGCCTGGTTCCTGTCAGACAGTTAAGAAGACAGGTGTATGGGGTTATGATGTTTGTCTGTTGTTTCACCATCATAAATTACAATTACTTCTGTTGTTCTAGTATCTTTACATGGACTTGTCAAAGTGCTCTGATGAACTCATTTTCTTTCAGCATGACTAGAACATGACAGCAATTATATGGCCTATCACAGGAGGCAGTGGCCAGCCATAGGTTGTTTCCCTCAAAAGTACTGACATGCTTTAAATACCTTGAGCTCAGAGCTGCAAAAAATCAGCATTTAGTGAACCTGCCATTGCCTACTCATTGTAGATCTAGCTCAAAGATTTGTCCAGCAGGAACCTTCCATTCATCTTACACCTGCTGATGTTGTGGCCGAGGAGTATGATGGTTATGAGACTGAGACCATCTTACAGGATAGGAAACCTGACCTCTAAATGGCTGATGGCTTACCTCTATTTTCATATATGGCCCAGCAGCAGCTGCTGGATCAAGTTGTGGAAGTTGTCATGGAAAGAGAAAAGGGTAGGCAAGTGTATAACCTGCAAGGAGAGTTTTCGTGAATAGATCGAAGATTCATTTGACCAGACAGCTCTTACAAACAGGCTAACAGGGAGGGTGGCCCATACTAACAGCCACCTTGATTCATCATAAGAACATGATAGATCTCTGTAATTCCCCTCTGGGCTGAGACAACAGAATGTTTATTTATATTCAAGCCCTGCCCTATTTCCAGCCATTTGTGTTTTCCTTCATCTTGTGTTATACCTCATAAATTACATTTTGGATGGTGCAGTGGTGTAACAATAGCTTTGTTGCCTCACAGCAAGAGGTTCTTTGGTTCGTTTCTTGGCTGGAGTGCCTCCTGTGTGGAGTCTGCATGTCCTCCCTGTGTTCATGTGAGTTTTCTCCGGGTACTCTGGTTTCCTTCCACGTTACAAAGACATGTGTCTAAAGTGTTTCTCCCTGGGCCTCCACTGAAAATTGGCCTCATTCCAAGTCAGACTTTCCCAGTAAACAAGTGTTAAATAAATAAATAAACTATGCATTATCCAGCACTCCAAATCATCACTTTGATTCATAGGTCATAGTTGTTTACTAGGCTAATGACCACAAGGTCTTCTTAAGCATAGCCATGCATCCCAAATCTCTGAAAAGTTCTCGTACCCTTGATAAGTATAAGCAAGGGCTTGGGAGGTGAAACATTTTCAAGCAGGGCCCTGGGAGATGAACCATTTACAGGCTTCCTGTGTCCACTAAAGTCACAGGTGCTAAACCAGGGATGAATTCCCTGTTCCCAATCCAATTGTCCAAATTACATTTGAAGTGAGTTAGGGAGAAACTCTGCTTCATATGGATGGAAGGCCTGTTCTAGAGAACAGGTAGTATCTGAGATATTTACCTGTCTCCAGCAGGTCCTATTTATATCACAGGCAAGGTTTAACTCCTTAGAATGAGTAATTCTGGTGCTGTTTATTTTGGAAATGTGCTAGAGGTCCATCAGAACAAGACCTGAAAACGCCTTGTATGACAGGCATAGATGTCCCCTCAATAGCCTGTAGGAGAATGAATTTAGGGATAGGGCCTTGAGGTGGTCTGCATAGAACATGTTATTTATGCCTTATAGTCTTACAGTGAGGAACCTCTGAGGATGTTCCAATTGTTGGATATGCCTGGTTAGGTACATACAAAAGGGGGCATAGTACTCAATGATAGGTCTGATGAATGCCGAGTACAGTGGAACAATAACTTCCTTGGATCTAGATGCCACACCTTTGTTTATGAGTTGCACAACATAGAATGATTTCCACACTACTGTAGATATGCAATGGTCAAAGGCTAGATTACTATCTGTGTGTCCCCAGGTCCCTGACAACTGGGTCAACTTTTAGGGGTGTGTTGTCAGTATGATAGTTACCAGGGGTGGATGATTTCCTGAAGGATACTATTATGCATTTCTTTGCATTTAGCTTCAGTCCATGCCTCTAACACCAATTGTTTGTCTGTGTCAACCCTTTCTGAGAGAACAGTTGTGTCAGTGGGTGATTTAATGACAACTCCTAATTTGCAATCATCTGCAAATATAGTCAGACAGAGATCATTGACATTGGCTTTGACTTTAGAGAAGTAAATGTCAAAAAGGAGTTCTACCAGGACCAATCCCTGAGAGACTCCACTTGTGAGTGGCATCTTTAAACTTTCTTGGTCCTGTCTGTGAGCCAGTTGCCTATCCACCGGGTGACATAGGGGGTTGTAACCTAACCTCTTAAGTTTCTCAATGTCTGAGTGGGGTAGCATGTTAAATAACTTGGCCAGGTCAAGGTAGGCAGTATGAACCACTTTGCCCTCATCCATTGCTTTAGTGACCTTTTCAAAGAAGTCCACCGGGTTGTGTAGGCATGACCTTCCCTTGATGAATGCAGCCTAGGTTGGGTCCAATATCTGGAGATTTCCTTTGTCATTAATGATCATTTTCATTATAATTCTTTCCATGGCTTTGCATATGAGTCTAGTGAGACTTATGGTTCTGCAGTTTCCAGGGTCCGTAGATGGCCCACCTTTGTGCAGGGGGATGACTGTTTCTGTTCCCCATCCAAGAGGCACAAAGTCTGTTTGGTAGCTACAGTTAAATAGCATTTCCAGAAGGCCTGATAAGTCATGTTTCATGCTATTTAAAAGGCATCCTGGGATATTGTATGGGCCCACTGATGCAGTGGTCTTGGCCCTAGAGAGAGTATTAAGGACCTCTTCCCTAGTAATAGCAGGGGGAGTTATATTTGATTGTATTTCCTGATGGAAGGTTGAGGGGGAGAGGTAGGTAAAGTTGGAGCTGAATTTGTAGGCCAGTAGATTGGCTATATTTTCTGGCTCAGTATAGGTGGCTCCATTTACAATGAGCTCTGCATACAATTGTGTAATGCCTTCGAAGTTGTGGACATATCTACCATATGCCCTGTGATTGTTCTTGGCCTGGGAGGTCAAATTTACCTCAAATTTGGCCTTGGTAGACCTTATTTTCCCACTGAGTTGTTTGTTTAGTTTGATGAGAATGCTTTTATCCTGCTGGGTGCTGCACCTCCTAATTTTTGCCAAGAATTTTCTTCCTTCTGTTATATAACCTCTTGATGCTGTGATTCTACCAGGATGACTTGTTTTTTGAGTCAGTTCTTTACTTCTTCTTGGTGGGTAGAGCTGTCTCTATGAAGCTATTAACATGTTTGTATAGGGTTTCTGTGAACAGTTCTGCATAGGCAGCAGTGTTCAGAGTTTATGGAGGCTTGGTATTTTGCCAGGTTATCACTTAATAGTAGGAAGCTAGCCTTAGAGGAGTTCCTGAATATTCTAGAGCTAGCTGGGATTCCAGATTTTATTTTTACTTCAATGGAGAACATTTTGTGGTCTGACCTTACCAGAGAAGCCATTACACTAATGGATCTGCAGCACTCTTCCATATTAGTGTGGACCAGATCCAGTAAGTTGCACCCTTGGTTGGTGTGTTGACAATCTGATATAGAGAGTTTGTGTTTAAAAAATCCAGGAATCTCTGTGCCTGTATGTTTGATGTCATATATGATTCCCAGTTAATAGTGAAGTAATTAAAGTCACCCATGAATATGGTATTGGGTTGGATGGTGAGGGTTTCCAATACATTTAAATACATAGTATGGGATTACTGAGTCATAGAGGGGGACCTATAGTTTGCAAGGAAATGGTATTGGATTTTGCCTGTGGTGATTTGAATGTAGAGAAGCTCAAATGCATTGTGTTGTTTGACCAGTACTGAGGTATATTTATTTTTAATGTAAATTGAGACACTTCCACCTTTAGCCCCTGTTTGTGTAGTAGCTGGTCTAAATGTATGGACGGCATTATAACCTTGCACTGTTTTTGTGCTGTCAACAGTTTTAAACCATGTCTTAGTGACCATACAGACACCAGCAATCTCTAGGGTGAAGAGAGCTTCTAGAGAGTGGAGATTTTTGTTTTGACTCCTAGCACTGAGCAGTAACACCTTTAGATGTTCTTAGTTTTGATTTGCTATGCCAGCAGTACTTTCAGTTTGGCATTGCCTAAAAAGGGAGCATTGGAAAGGACAGTGTTTTATCTAATATTCAAAAACCTAGAAGGGAGAGGAGCAAACCATCCCTGGCAAAGCAGCATGATCTGTTAACCATCTCCTTCCATGCTGACAAATATTAGGCCCCTTTAGAATAACACCAAAAACTAAAACAATTATTAAAATCAGTCATCCTTTGTTCATTTTGTGGTATCACCCTTGGAGAAGGTAGAATGCTGCTCAATTTATTTATTTATTTAACATTTATTAACAAGGAAAGTCTGACTAGGACAAAGCCTATTTTCAGAGGAGGCCCAGGAGAAATGCATATCTTTGGAATGTGGGAGGAAACTGGAGTACCTGGAGGAAACCCACACGAAAGGAGGGAGGACATGCAGACTCCACACAGAAGGCACCCCAAATGAGAATCGAGCAGGAGGTCTTCTTGCTGTGAGGTGGCAAAATTAACTGCTGCACCACTGTGCCACCTAATGTTAGGCTCATACCAGCCTGGGACACACATTCTAAGAGCTCCATGATGTCTCTCTTCATATAGTCTAGGGAGGTACATCTCCAGCCATTTACACCCACTTGGACTATGACTGAGTCATACCGGTACTTGTGGTTTAATGACCAGAGTGTATGCATAATGTGGTGGATCCTGGACCCTGCTAAGCAACTAACCATGACCTTCTACTTATACAGCTTGATGAGAAGGACTTCAGTGTGTCTAACAATGGATTATCCAGTTACGTAAATGCTGGATTGTAGATTGGCTTGCCTTATGGGCATAGAAGTAGAGGCTCCATGAGATGTATGTTTTGTGGATGTTGTTTTGAAAGAGTACATTTGGGGGGTGCTGAGAGTGTTTATGTCTACATCATCTAGGAAGTTTTTGGTGTTTAGGAAGATTACATTTAAGTGCCTCAGCATATGTGGGTCTGAGTGTCTGCTTTGAATTGTGTGTGATGTGTGCAGTATGTATAATAATGACAACCTTATTGACATTAGGAGTGCTTGTATGTGAGAGCTTTGCCTCCATTGACATGGTGCAAATACATCTCTCATATACTGTATCAGTTTGCTTGAGAATTAACTGGTTGTCATTAAACATGAGGCAGTTTTTACATTATCAACATCATCATTGTCATCAGCAACACCCATTTTACTTCTAACTTCATCCGTATCTATTGGTAAAGATGAACTGTTTGTTTCTGATGCTGACTCCATAAAAAGAAATCATTACAACACATTAATAATACTGCAACAGCATACAGTAGAGCATGCTAACATGGATTGGGGGGGGGGGCATACCATGAAGTATCCCTTCCATTTTCATTATCTGTTGATGAACAAAGGTGTCCTAATAATAATGAGTTGTGGTGTGTTTAATTATAGCACTGTTTGTTAGCATTCAGTGCTACACATTTGAAATATGTAAAGCTTCAAGAGCAGATGAATGCAAATGCTGCTGTAGACTTTGATTTGATGGAAAAGTAACCACAGCACCTTTAATTATTTCAGTTGCACTGTCTTCTGTATCAGAGTTATCCCCATAGATGGACAGAGGATTCATCATCTGGCATTAACTTAATAAGATTCGGGTTCAGGTGAGAAGGCCAAAGTGCTACAGAAAGTAAAATTTAAGAAAAAAATAAATACATATGATTTTATGTAATCAGACATCTATCTGATTATGACAGCATGGAAATACTGTTATTACCTGATAAGAGATGACAGTAATAAAAAAAATGTCAGTAAAATAGTATGAAAATAGTAATATGTTCACATAACTACATAAATGTATTAGCAATGGTCAAATATCTGTAATGCCGACTGCATGTAATACAGTTATGAAATAAAATTTGCCATTACTGATGTAAAGATTTGTGTAGCATTGAATTGAAAAAGTCGTAAGATCTTTTCTATATATTCCAACAAGATAGGTCCTGTGAGAGGTAACTAAATATAAGTAAAAAAGAACTGCTGAACTTAATTGTTTGTTCATAAATATGTCTTGCTGCATGTACAATGTGACTAAAATGACACTCATTGCACCCTAGTCAGACTAACTGTTTGGGGAGGGGAGTGGAGGTTGCTTTGCTTTAATAATGAGCAGTCAACACCTTTTCAGAGAACAAGCTGTTTTACTCCGTTATTGTACATCAGACAAGGTTCTGCAAAAAAGGAAATTCACACTTCCTTGAATTGTTACATTTTCAGCATTTGCAGTTCAGGATTTTTACAGTGTCGTACATACTTTTTAAAAACAAACGACAGACCTGCATTCACACTTCATCAGTATCCTACTCATTGCAATAGAATATTTCACTACTAAATTGTAATAATATGCCCATGTATGCATGCGATAGTTGCAATCTGACAGGATAAGACAAAAAGAAAATTATTACAGGGAATATAAGATATATGTGTATATGTGGAATACAGTAAAATACAGATAAACACAATTATTGTTCTCTGTTTTGCTTGCAGCTGAGGAATAAATACAATACAATTCCCAGCATGAAAAGAGAACAACCAAGAGACTGATAAATTCATCTGGTAATAGTAACAGCTGTAAGATAGTTATTGCTTAAGCAGATAATAAGAAAACTTCTCTGACTGGAACATCTATGATTCCTTAAAATTCAAGCACCTAATAAAATGCAAAATAATGACAGGTGGTATAAATACTTTAATTAAAAAATTCGTAAGTATAAATAAATCCAATAATGTAAGAAGGGAAGCACAAGCTGGTTCAAGTCAAATCTTCTTTAATAAAAATACACACAAACAAGTGATCCAAATAGTAGTTGAAAAAAATAGAATAAAAGTGTATACATTCACCATTCCATTTATATACCTATTTAAAAGCAGGGGAGTGGCTTGCTAGGGTAGCTGTATTGTAAAAGACAATTAGCATGTTTACTTACTAAATACCCCTTCCCCATACACCAGTGTGATATTTGACACAGTGCTGCCCTATTTCATACTAGTATCAAAACAAAAAAAAAAAACATAAATCTTAAAGTCCTTAGAAATCTTTTCTACCAAAATTAAGAAGCATTTTAAACGTAGATCACTTTTGTCTATTGGAGTTTCTTCAGGTTTGTATGTCAAGTGGGAAAAGCAACTAAAATTTAAAAATTAAATACTACATTTTTTGGGGGCTAAAAACAATAAATATTATTTAAGGACATGTAGTGCAAAAAACAAATCCTAAATAAAAACATATCACAATCTCTAGAATATATGTGTGTACACAAGTCTAGTCATTTCAAATGATAAAGCTATTAAAGAATTTTAAAGTAAAATACTCTCAGAAATCTATTACAAAAAAAAAAAAAAAAACAGACACTAATACTCACAGCAGTGATGTTTGCTCAGGTCTGCAAACCCCAGAAAAAAATGTGTAAACAAGACCCCATTTAAAATTTATGAATGTTATAATACTGGAGCCAATATAAACATGTAGTATATCTGCCCCTAATACTCAGTATGTATCTAGTTAATCTCAAATACAGTGCATTAAAAATTACAACTTAAAAAGGTAAACTGTGACAAAAATCATGCATGTGCTATACGGAATGTAGATCTGCTTGTTGTTAAAAAAAAACATTGACAAAGTTAATAGTTAATAAAATTGTTAATAACTGCAAATAAATGAAAGTTCAAATCTTAAGTCTTGTAAACAATGGGGCAACTTTCTTATATCTAATACACTTTTCAGTGAGCAACAATTTTGTCCAGGGCATCTAAAAGAGTTCAGCCTTGGTTGCCACATATGTTCTTGTTTTTCTAAAGCACTTGGGATGTCTCCTTCAAGTTCAGTGAGGGCTATGTGATTACGTATTTGAAATTTAAATCCATAGTGTCTTCTGTAGAGCTGAAGGTGTCTGGCCTGGGCACTGTTTCTACATCTGTGTCTGAGATTGAATCAACATTTGTATCTGTACATTGTATATGTATTGTACTGTTATTTATAAATGTGGAGCTTTTCTCCTCAGGCCTCCAGTGAAAAAAGATATTTTGTCCAGTGGAACTTTCCCAGTAAACAAATGTAAAATAAATAAATACATTTAGACTGGATCTCAGATAGGTGACCTGAAATCCTTTGGTTCAGCTTATTAATAGTCTTTCCCACATAAAATGCATTGTATCCCTCCATTGCAACTATCCCTGTAAATAACTTATGTAGAGTTGCCTGCATTAGTCTTAATAAGATTCTTTAAATACGGGCAGTAAAACAACTCTCCCTCTTGAATGTAGGTGCAAAATGAACAGTTAGCTTACATTTTTTTGTGTTCAATGCATACTTCAATAAATTAAACACTGATATCTGTCCATTAATCAGTTCTTTGTTTGGCTTTCCCTTGTATTGTTCCGAAAAGTCTTTGTTCGATTTCTTGGCTCCAGGGAAGAAGTTGTTGCTGTAAATTGAGAAAATCTACTGGATAAATGTCTGAAACCACATATGAGTCTACAAATGTTTGTTGCTGATTGGAAGATCGTGGTTCAGCCACAGAAGGATTAGATGCCTCATAGGATGCTCGTGGTCATGTGCCATATTTGTCCACGACAAAATTTTACCAAGTTTAAAATTGTTAAAGTCTCTTTTTAATTTACATTTTTTGTATCAATAAGTTGTTGCTCAAAGGTTAATATACATTCAAGTGTTTCATGCAAAAGACTAGAACGAATATTCAACTCAACACTTTCAATTAGCTCACTGTGTAATTGTTCCACTTTGGTTTTCTGCGCACATCCAGTAGGCTCAAATAATGAATTCATGGTTTTGATGTATTTTAGTGATCAATTCAATTTGATGGCTTGCCATTTTGTTTTAGGAGCTCCAGGTACTTAGCATGATAAGTCAGCACCTTCAAGGTCCAGAGACCCCTTGAAGCAATATTATACTGGAGGTAAACTACACAACTAAGCCACTGCCACTGTAAGCATTTAAACAAGGATATCTTCTGTACAAACAAATCAAGTTTACCTCTGTATTGCTACAATAAGTCATTATCAGGTGCTCCTCCAGTTCCTCTTTGCCTATTGACAGATACCACTTCCATAAGGAGAGGATTTGATGAAACATCAACTAGTTCATGAGCCAATATTAGATGTCTGGAGTGCAAGTTACTGGTAGAGGATAATACACCAGGTACACTCATGTCCACTACATTACTAAAATCGAAACTTAAAACAAAAAGAAGTCAAACATAGTGATAAAACAGGCAGACTTAGACAAAATGAAATAAATAAAAATCTGCCAGAACCATAATAACGTCACCTTCTTTGGCCATAAAAACACTTCCAAAAGACTCACATTTTATAAAAGCATTTGATAGTCTCATGTTCAAAGACAATTAAGACATCAGTGCAATTTTAGAGAGATACTATCATTAAATTTGATTATGCAACTCCTTTAAAACTGGCTTAATACTTATCCATCTATTTCAACCAGGAGGTGCATGTGCTCGAAACGTATAATTCATTTTAATTCCTCTTTCTCAGTAAAATCTATCCAAACACCCTCTCTAATAGATGTATATGTCACTTGTAGAATAAAGAACTTAAAACAGTGTATCTCATCAGTAGCACTAATATGCTTATAAAGTGCATTGGTATGAACTTTCTTTCCTATGGTTCCTATTCATTCCTTAAATTTTATATTGTTTTTACCAATATAATATACCTCACAGCTCACACAATTAGCCATGCATATTGTGTATTTTGTTTCACAATTTCCAAATTCACATAATATATAGGTATTGTCATAAACAGGATGTTGGCTAGACTTTTGAGTATAAATGTGTGTACAATAAACACATTTATGACACATGAAAGTACCCTGTTTGGAAGTTTTGTACAAATTCATAGTATTTGATTGTTCTTTATAGCAAAGATGGTTCTTCAAGTTACTACAACTTTTATAACTGAACCTAAGGCAGAGTGGTGTATCATCCTTAAGCTCAACAATTGGCCAGTACTTTGTAATAATATCCTGGATGGCCCTTGTGTTTCTTTTCTGAGAAACATTAATGATTTGGAAAAAAAAAATCTTAGCAAGGGTATATGAGAACCAAATGTTAAGAAACATTTTTGAAGCCACAATTGACCTTAAAAATACCAATGCAGCTACACTAAACTGACCCATTGGCAGAAGTTTTAAGAAATCTATGGAAACTGACATATAGTATGGATTTTCATTGTATCAAGAATATTATACAGGAAAAATGGGCCATGATAACAGAAAGCACTTATCTTGTAGACATTTTGGGTGAAAACCTAAACAACAGGAAAGGAAGAAGAAAAAAATGTGAAACAAACTGTTCATTTTGCTCCTACGTTCAAGAGGGAGACTCTTTTTACTGACCATATTTAAAGAAATTTATGAAGAATAATGCAGGGGGAGACTGTAACTCTACACGAGTTGTTTACAGTGTTACTTGCAATGGTTATAATGTGTTTTATGTGGAAAAGACTATTAATAAACTGAAACACAGGATTTCAGGTCATAGGTTCATAGGTTATTACTAAGCTAACTACCATTGCAAGCCATTTTAAGCTTAGATCTGATCTAAATGTAGAAACAATGCTTTGGCCAGACACCTTCAACTCCACAGAAGACACTCAGGGTTAAATTTCAAATATTTGATCACACAGACCTCACTGAACTTGAAGGAGAAATCCCAAATAATTTAGAAAAACAAGAACTTATGTGGCAACTAAGGCTAAACTCTTTTAGAAAGTCTGGACTAAACTATTAATATTCAGTGAAATGTGTACTAGAGCTAAGAAAGTTGCCCCATCGTTTATCAGACTGAATGTGTAAAGTTTATTTATTTATTTGCAATTATTTTATATATATATATATATATATATATATATATATATATATATATATATATATATTCTCAAGAATGTGATTGGTTTTTATTTAGGAATTATTTTTGCATTACATGTTCTTAAACAATATTTATTGTTTTTAGCCCTGCAAAATGTAGTATTATTCATTGTTATTTAATTTTTAAATTTTAGTTGCCTTTCCCACTTGACACACAAACCTGAAGAAGTCCTAATAGGCAAAAGCAATCTATGTTAAAATGTTTCTGAATGTTGGTAGGAAAGATTTCCTAGGAATTTTGAAGAGTTATGTTAACCCTTTCTTTTTGCTTTTTTGATACTACAATGAAATGCTTTCAGGAAGTTTTAGCAATTATTAATTTGTAATTTTTAATTTAAATTTTAGTGTAGTTTAGTTTAACATATCTTGGAATCACAGAGCTTGAAGTAGGGCAGCACTGTGTCAGATATCACACTGGTGTATGGGGGAAGGAGTGTTTAGCAAGTAAGCATGCTAATTGTCTTTTACAATACATCTACCCTATTAAGCCACTCCCCTGCGTTTAAATGGGTATATAAATGGAATGGTGAATTTATACATTTTTATTCTTTTTTTTTTCCAACTCTTATTTGGATCGCTTGTTTGTGCATGTTTTTAATAAAGATGATTTGACTTGAACCAGCTTGTGCTTCCCTACTTTCATTAGTGGATTTATACTTTGGAAAGGTTTAAAGAAAGGATTTCTGCTACCTGTTATTATGTTGGATTTTTATTAGGTGCGTGAATTTTATGGAATATTAGATCTTCCACACAGAGACGTTTCCTCATTATTTGTTTTTGAACCCAGTATATTGATGTACTGGGTTTGTGAAACTTCGAGGGACACTATGCAGACTATTCCCAGAATTCAATAAACTCCATGTAGGTTTTACCAAGAGCATACATTGAATGTTTTTGCATACAAGCTGTTGCTCATCATGCAGGATCAAGCCATGCATATTAATGAGGTGCTGCATGGGTGAGCAAGGTTTTGTGGCTAATACCAGTGTAGCTGGCCATGGAACCTCTAATATGAATGTGGAATACCATTTCTATGTTAGTGTGCTGGCAGCAAAAGTGGATTGTATGACAGCATGGTGATTACCTTTCCCTTTCTTGAGTTTTCTTCACTAAAATTTGTTTGGGGACTGCCATAGATTGGTTTTCCTCATTTCAACTATTTCTCCATATTTTTGGGCCAGTGTTTGCTTGATGTGCCACTTAGCACAAACTGGTTTGGCTGTGCTAATTTGGTTTGCATGAAGCGCGGCAGTACACAAACTGGATGAATGCACACCCAAGTTGGAGACAGGACCCAGATAGTCACACACATCAGTCAGATGCATTCAATTAATACTACTAGCAATCGCATAAACACGGTAAGCAAAGTCACACTGCAATTAACAATGAGAACTTTACAATGAATACTAAGACAGGGAATGTCATGTAAGTAATCCTGTACTGCAACAAAATTCAAAAACCTGAAAATGTATGGATAGCAGTAAAAACTTTTATTCCAACAAATATGAGGTCACAGAGCTTTCGGGATCGACCCTTCATCAGTGTAGTCCTGGGTTCTAGTACAGAGTGTGCAAACTTTGTTTTCCTGTTGTGACATTGCAGATTATAGCAATGAAGTGCAACATACACAACTGGCTTCTCAATCTTCTTGTGGCAACAGCTGTAAGTGGAAGACTACTGTACATGTGGTCCAGGGTTCAAATTCAGCATATTTCATACACTTTTAATGTTGTTCCACTTCACATTATAGTTACTCTCACATATAACACTTGACATATTGTAGCTGATATTTATATGTATGAGGGCTGAGACACTAATGTTGTGTCAGTTACTTATTTATTTATCGATGTAGTGTCCATTTATTATCAAATTATGAGTGTGGGTATACAGCGTGCTATGTTCATGGAAGTATATGTCTGCTATCTGGGCTGCCATGGCCTCCCCATTTGACTAACACAGTTACACAAGTGCCTGTATATCAAATAACCTTGAAATTACATTGCTTGCCACTGTTGCATATTACTTGCTATCATGCAAACATGTCAACTGGCAGTGTGTACCCTCGACTAGCATGTTTGTGCAATAGTAAGTGATGCACAACTTTTTCAAATGTTGCAAAACCACAAAGTGCACAGTCTCAGTAAGCACAATACCTGCAGTTTGTGGGAAAACATCAGCATACAAAATGCAATTGGTGGAAATGCTTATTCTACATATGGGAGTAATTCAATAAACCCTACACGGAGAGATTCTCTGTGTAGGAATAGTGTTGCTGCCTGATCAAGGAATATGGCCAATGAGTGATCCAGAAAACAGGACTGGGGGTGTGCATGAGTGTGTGTGCACTGTGCGAACATGGAGGTGTCCACGAAATACAAATCACCACATCTGCTGGTGAAAATCATGCAAATGAGGTGATTTTGCGATCCAGGAAGCAGAAAGGCATCAGTGTCAGTACCTTGTTTGCAGGAAAAATGTATGTGATTAGTAACCATGTACCGGACTATAACATTAAAACAGGCTCTATAATAGCCCCAAAAAAAGCTTGTATATGTGACAGTAGTTATGCAAATGGCCAAATCTATGGCCATTAAGACTAAAATGTAATGCAACATATCAAAAATGTATTTTTTAATACATATGCCACATTTTAGTGGTGTGCAGTGGTGTGCAAACATGCTATTAATAAAAAAAGTGTAAAATATGAAATGTAATGTAGGCAAAGTAAATGCATTATAGTGTCCAGCATACAGAGTCATAAAATGGCAAGTTATTCTGGTAGCTAAAAAGATATGATATGGTGTAGTGTTGTATCCAGGGTATATGCAATTAGGTGTATGTAAATGAGCCAGGTTTATTGAATAGCAAAAAGGGCCAGTGTGTTTCATAGGAACTAACCATGGTACGGCTGCAGCTGTGTTGCTGTAGGCAGAACCAATAGCTAACATCAAAAGAGGGTGTGCCACACCTTCTTTAAGCAGATTGGAGCTTAGCAGTCCCTGTTTGTGCTCAGCTAAGCACAAGCTTAGCAGGGGTGTGTGTGTCTGAGGCTGCTGAGCTGTGCTTAGCCCCATGACACATGTTTTAGCTGGTTAAAGAAAAGCTAAGCATAACCATGTACAAGGGAAGGCCCTTTCTCCTCAGGAATGTTTACACTAGCTCTGCAGTTTGGCATGGAGCACTGCGGGGATTAGCAGTGGAAGAAATTAAAAGAAAAAAAGAGGGGAAATAGCCTGGGAAAGCCAATCAAGCATAAATGACTGATAAGCCCTATTCCACTGAATCTGGCCCATTCAAACCCCTCAATAATATGCCTGGCAGGTGGAATGTATCATAGTCAGCCAATCACACAGGCTGCATCTGCAGCACACCAGTATAAAGTATGAATACATCCTTCAATCTAATTTTTCCCACATACTCTGCGCCATTGGAGTACACACTTGGGAATTTTAACAGACAAAATTATAGGGGCTGCTGCTGCTCTGCTATATATGTATGCACTACAGGCTGAAGTCAATGATGATGATGATGCTGATAATAGGCTCAGACTGTGGAGGAGAAGAGTGTTCAGGCCCAGGGTAACCTTTCAGGGACTACATGAGCTGGGGATAGTAGAGCACTACAGGGTGGGCAGGGACATACTATAGGAACTTACCGAGCTCTGCCGCCCTCACCTCAGACCCAGAGCCAACAGAGGGGAACACTTTCCAGTGGAAACAAAGGTATGTGTAGCCTAAAGAATACTAGCTACAGGTACTTTCCAAAGACCTAACAGGACATCATGGGGATATCACAGGCATCCGCATCCAGGGTACTCCACCAGTTCCTGGATGTCATGCTAACACATGTCAGTGAGCACATTTATTTCCCCAACACTCCTGAGGAGAGGACCAGCAATATGCGTCTCTTCCACCATGTAGCACACTACCCAGAAGTACTGGGTGCCATAGACTGGACATCAAAGCACCACCAGGTGAGGAGGCTAGAGTCTATGTCAGCCTCAAGGGATATCACTCCATTGACTGCCAGGTCATGTGCAATGCCCAGGGTATTATCATCAATGTTTGTGCTGGCAGCCCTGGCAGTTATCATGACTCCCACATCTGGCACTCATCATAGCTGTACCATGCACTTGTCAGGGGGAGACATCCTGTATGGCCATCTAGTGGGGGATGCTGGTTATGCACTGGAACCATGGATGATGACACCCATTAGAAAGGCACACACACCAACTAAAGAATGCCATAATGAGGCACAAACACAAACTAGGAACATTGTAGAGTGTGTGTTTGGGCTACTCAAGTCACAGTTCTGCTGCCTTGACATATTTGTTGCAGTCCTGTAGTGCTCTCCAGCCACATGTGCACTCACGTTCATAGTATCTGCCATGCTACACAATATGATCCTGTGGAAACAGCTGTGGCAGGAACATCACAGGGAAGGGAGACACAGCACCCCACCATTGCCAAGGTCCCAACAGGCACAGGGGGATTTGGAGAAGGAACCCCCTGAGACTGTCCCTGTAGGCAGATGTAGACATGCCCAGTATGCCCTGGGCTTGGCAAAGAGGCAAAGCATAGCACATACACTGACAACCTAGGGACCCAAGGATTGACACCTCACTCCAACTCACATACACACAGTAAAATGGATGCCAACCACATATCACACTACCTATACCTTACCATGTATTGGCTGTGTACTGCATGCATTTAACAGAGTCAGCCCTGAAGCAGTGTCCTCTCAACTGGTGCTGCCACAAGGTAAGACACTCTTCATAACAACAACTGAATGGGGTAGTAGATTGTGGTACCATATGTATGGTATTGCTGCATGTATGCAATGGAATGGAGTGGACTACTGGCATAGCAGCAGACAATGGACAGCTATGTTGGACAACAGGAACTCTGCCAAATACTGGCTGCCCCAGAATATGCAGTAGGCCCCAAGTCAGCAAAATCCACTGCACTATGTGAGGGACTTACAAACAGCGGGGTCATAGGACAGATGCATGGGTGTCAATGCTGGAGTCCCATACATATCTCTCAACCTCTTAGAGCAAGATATCTGTGAGTGAGGTAGTAAGGAAAGACAAAATGGATATTTCCTACCTATTTTATGTCCCAAAACTAGGATTACTGGAGCTAATAGTGACATTGATATGGTGTCGAGCTCAGCAATTCCCTTTTTACCTAGGGATGTGATGAAGCACAACGTCCCTTCAGGATCGATGTACAGTAAGGATAATATTTGGTTTAACTCCTGTTTTTCTACCACATTTTCCAATGACATCCGCTTTATTAAAGATATTTTAACTAAAATTTGGGACCTTTGGAGTGGTGATAGAAAGCTTAGAGATTTTGTGGAGCACCAACCCAAGTGTGTATTCAAAATTAAAAAAAAAACTTTTAAAAAACAAAGGAGGGCAGAATGTTACTTGGCACATGTTTAAATGTGGGGCTTTAAGTTCTGCAACAACATTCTAGAGGTTAGTGAAATATGTATTAATATCATGAGGATAAACATCCATGGTAGATGTTGTAACACTGATAAAGTGATTTATTATGCATTGTGCTCCCACTGTACTTGTTTTTATGTGGGGAAGACCAAATGTAAACTAAAAAATAGAATACGGGAACACTTTAGGAATCTTAGGGATCTATATGAATTTAATGCACTAGCAAAACCCATCACACTGAATTCAGGACATATGTTCAAGTGTATTGTTTTGGAAGTTCTGCATGTATCTGAAAGGGGAGGAGCATGGCCATTCCATTTGGAAAACACTAAACTGGCATGACAATTATGTTTGAATGCCTTGCATTGGCCAGGCTTTAATGAAAGCTTATCCATTAATGGTTTATTAAAACTAAAAGCCCTTAAGAGATAGGTTTAGATATTTGTAAGATGTTTATTCTTTTTCTATGTGTTTATTTACAAATATGTGTGTGTGTGTGTGTGTGTGTGTGTGTGTGTGTGTGTGTGTGTGTGTGTGTGTGTGTATATATATATATATATATATATATATATATATATATATATATAGCTATTTAACTTTATATGTAAATATTTCAGGAGTTAAAATATATATGGGGGTGTGTAATTGACGAGTTAATATTGGTTTATTCAAGTGTTTCTACATGGAAGAGGAAATAACATTACATTTCTACTAGTATTTAAGTAGCTATTAAGCTTTTTTTACATGTATCTGATGAAATTCCTATTAATATTGTACTCACAGAATGAAAGCGCTTATACACTCTGTGTTTTTAATAAACTTGGTTGGATTTTGCAACTCCCTGTTTGTGGCTGGCTTCTTGAGGATTTTGTAGTATTTCCCTTTTTTGATTTGGACATTTAGATAGGCAGTGGTTCAACTCCCAACAACATCAACTGAGTGTGTGTGTGTATATATATATATATATATATATATATATATATATATATATATATATATATATATTCCCTTAAGGTGTTTCCTACCTGTGTGCGTGCAATGCCAATACATTTTGAGGCCTTTTGCACCCTGGTAACCTCCCATTGCCCTACTTTACAGGGCCTGCTGATGTCATCCACGTTAGATATAGCATTGGACACTGTGCAGGCATATGAACTCCATGGTGCAAGAGAGAAGTATACAGCCCTATAGTACATACAACTAGATAGGTAAGGGTTCTAATCTCAAGACTGCCAACTGGGTGTGTGTGTTTGTTATACCAGTTTGAGGCCTGTTCTGTGCTGCTGACTCCCTCCATTGCATTAATTTACAGGGCCTGTTGATGTCATCCACCTTACATACAGCATTGGACACTCTGCAGGCATATAAGCTCCGTAGTGCATGTGATAAGTATTTAGCACTATAGTACCTACATCTAGATAGGTAGGAGTTATAATCTCAAGACTGCCAATTGTGTGTGTGTGTGTGTGTGTGTGTGTGTGTGTGTGTGTGTGTGTGTGTGTGTGTGTGTGTGTGTGTATGTGTGTGTGTGAGGAGCATATTCCCTTTGGGGGTGTGGGGGTGGGTTAGGATTTTGAGTCCTGTTCCACCCTGCTGACTCTCCTGTTGCATTAATTTACAGGGCCTGTTGATGTCATTCTACTTAGATGCACTATTTCACACTCTGCAGGCCATACATCTCAACTGTATGCAGTTTTGCAGAATGTCCAGAGGATTGCATCATATATTTCATCTGTGTATCATAAAATTGTTTCCTGGCCAATCACTGGCAAAGCATTCAGTGCTGAAGTCAGAAAACAATGACATAGATCTGAGTGTCTGAATTCATACCCTTCACAAATGTAATGGTAATATGAAACTTGTCACTCTGTCAATTATCTACGTTTGTAAGAGTGATATGTAAAATATGTCCCTTATTTTTGGGTCTGTATTCCCCCATTATTGAAGGCTTTGTCCACATGTATTGTTCTAACAGGGTGAGAGGTATGCCTCAGGCATATAAGCTCAGTGGCACATGCAATAAGCACATAGCACTATATTACATACAACTAGATAAGTAGGGGGTGTAATCTCAATACTGGCAACTGTGTGAGTGTATGTGTCTGTGTATGCATATCCTCTGTAGCAACATGGCTGTCTTGCGTGTGTGTGTGTGTGTGTGTGTGTGTGTGTGTGTGTGTGTGTGTGTGTGTGTGTGTGTGCAATGCTTATACCATTTTGTGTGCCTGTGCCACCCTCATAACTCCACCATCACCAACCTATTTATGGCTTACAGAGGTCATGCACCTTAGATGCAGAGTTACACATTTTCATACACAATAGCACTGTGGCACATGCAATACATACTGTAGGCAATACTGAACATAACTAGATAGCTGGGATTTGTAATTCCAAATCTGGAAACTCTCTCTGCATGACTGGAATGTATGTTCCCCAGCAGCAGTGTGTGTGTGAAATGGTTATACCATTTTAAGTGCCTGTTAACCCCCTGGTGGCAATCCTTAAAGCACCTGCAGATGTCAACCACCTGAATAGTAGTGGCAGACACTGCAAAACTGTATAAGCTCAGTGGTTCATACACTATGTATATTGCATTATATTATGTATAACTAGACAGGTAGGGGTTCTACTATCAACAAGGGCAGTTTATGAGTGTGTGTGTGTGTTTGTGTGTGTGTGTGTGTGTGTGTGTGTGTGTGTGTGTGTGTGTGTGTGTGTGTGTGTGTGTGTGTGTGTACATATGTATTTTCCCTTGCAGCAGTGTGCCTGTGTTAGGGCCACAAACATACCTCTTGACCCCATACAGAAAGAGACCTGGAGAAAGCCATAGAGAAGTGGGACAAAGCCCAAATATTAGGGTCAATCTTTAAATATTGCCCTGACAAACATGCAAAGTAGATGCATAACACATTGTGCAGTTACATGTATTTTCTGATGGGTATGAAGTCCAACAGGAAAATATCTGTCATTATTGTGTAAGTTCAGACTTTAATGATTTCACACTACTTTGCCAGAAAACCACAATGTTATGCTAAACAGAACAAAAATATGTGGCAAACATCACGGCATTCTAAAAACATCTGTAGAGGTGAGAGTTATGGCCACCACCTGTCCCTCCCTGCAGGTTGTAGTCCATGTTTAGCCCAGTGTGACATGTGACAACAACACAAAAAATACAGAGGTCCCCAGAGTGTAGAACAACAAACATTTTCTAAGGTTGTCTACTACCTGCATAAAGCAGTTATTTCACATCAGAAGCATCTTACTGGTATGAGAAATAGCATAACCTATGGTAATGTGACACCAATACGCTGTCATATTGGCAAACCAAGGAAAGTCCTGTCTGTTGCACTTGCTGTGGGTTATGGTATGTCCTGCCAAGTGTCACAATACTACAAGACATGTCCCACATTCCACATTTGATAAGGTGACAACTCTATTCTCTGTTGTCTATATGTGTGCAATATGTAGACATGTGTACAACCTGTGAGTTACTTTCGCCCACAATGACCTACATGTATGAAGGCAAGAATGCTATCTGCCACCTCACACATATGTAGACACCACCTACAGCTATGGCAACTGTGAGTAGTGCGCTTTCTGTCATTAACTTACAAACTGATGTTAACACACTGCAATAAAGTCATTCAGTGGGTATGGAATGGTGGCCAGATCCTGGCCTCCAGCTGAATGCAGAAAACAGTACCATCATACCATATGGTGAGGGCATAGACCCGCTATTTCCCAAATCAACGGCAACCCCATAAATGCACAAACTGCATGTGACAAACCTGGCTATTCAGGTTGCTAACACTGTTGCATTCAGCCATCAAGTCATGATAGTGGTCAGAAAAGATTTGGATGTAGTTCACCATATAGGTAAAGGGACTGCATCCAGACAAAAAGGTGGACATTACCTATGTATAGTCCTCAGTCAGTACACCAATACATTAGCAACATGGCCGGTCTGGTATGTACATATGCAGACATTTGCACCAAATGGAAAGGCTATGTTAACATCTACAAAGGTTATCCATGGCCTTCAACACCTGTTCCATGCAGACAGCCTTGAATCAGTACTGCCCCACTTGGTATTGGACAGGTTGCCCAAAGATGGGCTGCAGCATACCTAGATGGCAATGTTGTGCTCAGCCCTTCAACAGCTGCCTCATATATGTCAGTATAACTCTGTGTGCATTACCAGTATGACATGCTTGAATCACATATGGGACAGCAAAAAAAAAAAAACAGCTGGAGAGACAGGTTTGTCTCCCAGAGGCTGCCCTGTCTCAGGAATGCACTCCCCAAACATGTCAAAACCATACAGACCCTCATCAACTGCAGCAAGGTTGAGTGGATGGGGAAAAACTACTGTCCCAGGGGTCCAGCCTGTGTCCAGCAATGCCAGGGGCAACATGTGCTAATCGATGATTCTGTTGGGAATAAAGTAATGGTGAGGCTTATAATAGACCCAGGGCCAGTAATCTAGTAACCTCCTCTGGGCCTATGAATCTGTGATCCTATGGAACTCCCAGGTGACATGTATCATAAGTAGCAAGCTGTGTCAAGGGGTATGCATGCAAGGTTCTGCTGTCTGCCACCATTGTCCCTCACACACTCTTCCACGCATATGCACCTAGGTAAACATACGCATATATAGCCATACCTTGGCAATGAAAAGGTCTCTGCATTGCCACTCCACCATCCTGAACTCCAGTAATGGCATCAGCTCTCCACAACTTAGACACACAGACACCTGGAACGGAAACAGAATAAAGTGCGTGAGACAACAGTCAGTCAGCAGTACTAAGAGCAATAAAGCATCATGGCACAATGGTACATACACTTTGATGTGTATGCATGACAATTGCCAGCAGATAGCACCTTACAGGGCATAACACTACTACACTACAAACTGCCATTGCCTGTACTATATTCACCCTGTGCATCAAACAAATATTAGCATGTGCCTGCATCAATGGTATGGATAACAGGGATGTTGCACAAGTATCATCACATGCACAGGGTGTGGTGTGATGTTGCCAAAGGCCTAGGCTGTGCCATTCAGTGGACATCATGTGTGTGTGTCTGGAAGGGAGCTGTTCAGCTGGGCCATGGAGAGGAGCTGTGTACATCTGTTGTTGACCTGCATGTGACAGTGATGTGTGAGTTTCTGCATGCATACAGTCAAGCCATGTGCTAGCCCTACATGAGGGAATGCTGGACAATGATGGACTGTACATGGCAGAATGTACGGATGACAGTCTCCAGCCATGAACTTGGAAACTGGCTCTGACAGGAGTGGCACTGGTAACACCAAGCCCAAGGCCAGATGCAGTACTACTTCTTGATGTGACTGGTATCTGCTGGGTCTGTGTCTCTCATGGGACTGCCCAGGACCACGTGCCCATGGCCTGCCACATTGTGGTGTGGACAGCACCCCCCTCCTGTAGTGCTAGTGATACTGCCACTATGGGAGTGTAATTGTGCATGATCACATGGAGTCTCAGCTGATGTTGTTGCTGACCTATGACCACATGTCTGACTACATCAACCACATGTTCAAGCACAGACATGGCATGATTAAGGACTGACAATATCTCACCCTACCGTCTATCCACTACATCAGCAAAATGACATAAGGCATCACCAATGCCATAGAGGAAGTGATGCATGTCAGCCAGTGTGGTATCCATGGCCCTGACCATCTGTCTGGTGTACCATTCACAATGTGCCTGTGCCTCCCGGATGGACCGAAACATGCATTGGATAACAAGTGCTGCAACATCTCTCACAGGGGCTGGATGGGCAGCAGTCCTCCTTTGAGCACACCTGTCAATCTGCCTATGTAGGACCTCACCAGCTCTCTGACTATGGCTAGTGTCTACAGTCACAGATGCCATAGTCACCACACTCTCCTGTTCAATGCCACCATCCTCTGACTTCCAAATATCTGTGACTCCTGGAGACTGGCTATGTGTGGGCATACTGACTGTGTGCAGGGACATTTGGGATGAAAGTGAGATGTCAATCAGTGGGACAGATTCAGCCCCCAATCCCACCTGTGCCTGTCAATAGCCACCATCATCATCAGAGTCTGATGTGACACTGACATCAGTGTGTGAGGGGACACACTGCAACCTCCATGGTCACCTGTGAGGGGAAGACAACATTACTCCATTAATTCCTGCACTATAATGTTTGCTGATGCACACACACACATACTCTCACACATACACACACACACACACACACACACACACACACGCACACACACGCACACACACGCACACACACACACACACACACACACACACACACACACACACACACACACACACACACACACACACACACTCACACACATACAAACACACACTCTCACACACATACACACACAAACTTATGTACATACAGGAGAGGTGCCACAAAGGCATTATACAGACCACATGTTCTGACTGATGCCATGCACAACACAGAATCAGACCACAACAGACACACTCTGGACAAGCCCCCAACAGCATGCAGTGCAGCTACATTCAGTTAATGTTGCTAGTACTATAGACCTGTGAGATACATGACAAGTCAGAGTATGTCATGGACCTTCACCTAACACACAGTGCACCCATTTACAATATAGTAATATACCAATGTATAGCAGAGTGGCTACACCTATACAAAACAATGTGCTAATATGTAACAGCTCCTGCAAATATGCTACTGTGTTTACCAATGTGATGCACTGCAGTGAACCCCACCACAAGTGAACATGCACGTATTGCAATATGGCTAAGCTTAACAGTGTGCATGGCAAACTGGCAGCCCTTAACATGGCTAGAGTATCGGTTAGCCATAACACGACAGTTCCATACTCAGTGGGTACAGGTTGATGTTCCCCAGCCACACCAGAGGTACCTATGGATTTGTGAGGGAGAGGGATTGTCAGCACACACATGTGACATTGGTACAGGATAATATGCGTATTTATCAACATGTACAGTGTAAGCTGTGATACTACTTAAATTTCTCACATTCACAATATGTGTGCACATGTGTTCATTACAAAACCACACCCACAAATGCAGATTGACCTGACATATGCATACAGGTATGCAGAGGCTGCCAGTATGAATGGTACAATATTAACATGATGACCACTGGTGGCTTACCTGGATGCTCCTCAGCTGTGGAATCTGTGTCACCCACCTTGATAACACATGTACTGATGATGTCCTGTGAGCTGATGGCTGATTCTAGGTTTGCCAAGAACTCCTCTGTGGCTGAAAGTGGTGGTTATGCAGCAGGCCCCTCCCCCTGTGCCAGCACGGTCCCTGGTCACAGCTAAAGCCCTTTGCCATGCATGGTGTATGAGATCAGTAAAACAGTGTCAGACCTGTTTGTAGCACCTATCCTGGTGGCTCCACATCATTCACTGTTGCTACCAGTTCTGTCCACAGTGCAGCATGTTGTTGCTGCTTATGGCGACTCCTTGACAACAGCACCAGTTGATGGAGTCTCAAGGGATCAATAATTGCAGCGGTCTCAGCTTCTGAGAAGGGTGGGTTGAAATGTCTGTACATCCCACCTGAAAGACATGAACAGGGGAACACATCATAGGACTGCATACATTGCTCACCATTATGTATCGACCCTTCACATCCTCTTTAGCCAGCACTATCCACTGCTAACCCTCACATCAAACTCCTACCATCTATCAGCACTGTATGTCTGTGGGTATCAGCAACATAGTAGCAATACAGCATTCATTGCCCCCCCTGATGTTTCATGCTACCTGCTGCATGTGCTATGAGGTGTTGTAATGCATGTACCTGTTGCACCTATTAATACATGTTCATGGTCTGTCTACATGGACTGCTGTGGTGTCAGCCTCTACTGTATTAGTAATTACCTTGTCTGTAGGCCCATCCCTCAGGTCTCCCTGGCCTTCCTCCTTCAGATTCTGGACTATATGACTGCACAATGTCCTACAGTTTCCCCAGCCAGTGTGGTTGATATGGGTGCCTTGGCACTGTGTAGGACCTGTCTCATGTACATGGATAGACAGCAATCAACAAATACCATCAAGGTGCACACTGTGTAAGAGATTCAATGACAGTAGGCACCTGCAGTCCATACTGTCTCCCTGTCAAGGCCACATATCTGTCCATAAACAGGTTGTCAACACAATCAGTACACCTCACACATCACCCACACCTACACAACACACACAGACCTCTGCAGTGGTCCTCAACATACACATCTACAAACAAAGGGGATCTCCGAGGCAAAGCCACATATGAACACCACTGCCGTATACAGCACATACCACACATGACCACACACCTGTGTCTCACAGCCATGCAGACATCAGCCCATGTCAAAAATGCTACAGATAGGGGACTCCAGTGGGGAGACACTGGTGTGCCTCTGACCTGGCTATGTATGCGGATGGTCACAGTTACTTGTGTGTCCCGTGATCGACTCTGCCATATTGCAAACACACTGCTATCTCTCACAAACAGGTACTGTCAGGGGTCTGTCACAGTGCATGTTGGTGTGCCTGACCTGACATATACGTCCCTGGACTATATGCAGAGACATAAGTGACCACACTGGTTATGTGTCCTAGGCAGGTAAGTCCCTAGCCTTACACGGTATTATGCTGTCACCCAGAACAATGCCACAATGCAATCAGGACATTGTTACCCTTAACATGTGCACATTTTTCTTGTGATATTCCAGGGTTCCAGTACCTGTGAGTCTGGGATGATATGGTAAACAGACCACAATGCTCTTTGCGAGATGGCCTCCATCTGTCTTCACTGATCTTCATGCATCTGGCTGAGGTTTTTGCCAGCCCTATAATGACTCCATTAGTAAAAGTTGTGAAGTTATCACTACCAACATACAAGTGTCAGTGCAGCACACATTGAGGGCCATGCTGCTAAATGCTAGAGGTGTACACATGACTTTACCTACATTGCAAGTAGTCCTAACCCTAGGAACTGCAGACATCTGTGCAGTCACACAGACTATGGTTCATAGCCACAGAGAGCACCCCAGCCTTACCTGGTCAAACATCCTACATACATTCAGAAGCCAAAGTGTAGCCAGTAATGCAATGGGACATGGGGTTTCAGTATATATGAGACATATACACAGCTCCACACTGTACAGACAGTAAGATGCACAGGGGACACTGCAGGGGGATTTCACCATTGCCAGCACACACTGATTCAAATCACAGCTAGCTACCAGCCACCACATGTGACCAGGAAGCCCATACTGCCTATATGGATCTCATCAACTGTTTTAAGAGTCAGGTCTATACCCTAATCATGGGTCAGTTGAATGACCCTGACATACATTGTAAGACGTATTCATGTCAGCACACAAATGGCCAGAGACCCATCAACATTGGAAGCACAAACACCTTGGTGTGGCCAGGGGCTACCACCACATGAGATAAAGGTGTATTGCAGTTGGCATTACACAACGCAGGTCACCACTGCAGCATCCCTGTAGTGTCATCATCCATGGCAAAGCAACCATCATGTAGTCAAATTTGCAGTCACCGTCTCCCACAATATGCATCTAGTTAGAGTTAGCCATACATACACCTCCAAAGTGGAATACATCTTCCTGGTGGGCTATACACAGCCTCACAGCCCCCAACTCCTAATTAAGAACTGGCACCAATATCCACACATACACACAAGTGCTATATGTGCATTTGTATAGATGCATGTAGCCAGGTATACCTGACAAGCCTACATTATCCTCTTCTAGGATATGTACACCTATCAGGTGGACATCTGCAATACATACTGTCCATAACTGGGATGAGATACTACTGTCTGAGACAAAGTAGGGGCAGGTGCCCATTTTGGAGCAATGTCTCCTTAGCATGTACATGAGAATGGGACTTGTCCTGCAAACCTGCACAACAAACACAGAGCTTATTTTATTTACATCCACTACAGACAGTCATTGCCCCTACTGCACATATGTCTGCAAAAGCACAGGAAGCACCTGCAACTGCTCACTTGTGGTGCTCAAGGACATCAACTATACCAGTGCTGTTGGTATAACATACGGGATGCTTGACAGAGTCGGTGTAGGCTTCACCCCCAGTCTTCCCCATCAGTACATCAGGATAGCCACAGTACCTTCCCCATCTCCTATATGTAGGGAACATGTCACCACTGCCATGTAAAAGTCATGGTATACTTCTACCATGGGAGCCCATCACATCACAGGATGCATCCTACATGACCTCAAGCATAACTTTGCAACACCATAAGGAACCATATTCAAAGGAGGACTACCACCTTTGTCCCAGTTGTGTGATGGATGACCACTGTTACCCCTTTAGACTAAGGTGAGACGTCCTCCACTTAGCCACATGATTGACCCAGCAGCCTAACTAGGCTGTTCTGCAAGGTCATAGCACAGTTTATAGTGAACCATATTAACAAAGATATTGGCTGCACACACTCCATCATGCACACTTAGGCTTTGTCAAGGAAGAGTTCACGTCTGTTACACTCAGTTGACCTCTGTGACACAGTCAACAAAGTCATGGACAGGGGGTGACAGTGCAAACTGGCTACTTTGACCTGGACAAACTCTGTGACATTATAATCCATATGGCCATTATAGATATAACACGCCAAAGTATGTATTACACCATATGTTACCATAGGGGCAGGACACCAGTGCGCTCACATGACCCACCTTTTCCACATAGAGGAATCTACTTCAAGTTGTTGACCCATAACTAGATGTGTAACCTGATGTTCTGTGTTTGGGCCTCTGTTATTTGTGATGTACACTTCTGAGGTGCATGTAACAGCCATTAGCCTATGTTCAATCATGTCTGCGGATGACTGCATGCTGTGTGCTGTCACCGGATACCCTAGTGATTTTGAAATCTGCCTATGAGGGTCTCACACAGATACATGACTGTTGCCAGACACATGGCCTTAGGTTGTATAGCAGGACATGCAGTGTCAACCCCTTTGGGGAGAGTGACGTCCCCACATATTTTCACAGACTAACAACATCCTAGGCATGCAATCAGTCATGAGGGAGCTGTGGACACAGATCTTTGGCAACATGACATTTTGACATGATGTTGCTCACATTGTAAGGTACACCTTGTACATGGCCCATGTCATACATAAGGGTATGCCATCAAGGGACATAGGGTATAAACATCCCCTTATTCTCCTCCATGAGGCCCATTATTGTATATAATTCCCTGTTCATCATTCACATCACACAGCACATGCAGCTGGGGGCATCACAGTGGTTCCCCACCAGGGAATACCAGGACACCAAACATCTATCATACACTGATAGGCCATAAGGTGGCCAACCCTCTACTTGGTTTCATACATACTCCTCAAGGGTGACCTCAGTGTGGCATGCAAGGCAATCATGGAATCCACATTGCTGGGACTGCTGCATGAGTGCAACTCATGCTCCACTCTGTTAACACACACACACACACACACACACACACACACACACACACACACACACACACACACACACACACACACACACACACACACACACACACACACATCCTCAACCTAGCATGTGACATGAACTGGGCATATTGGCAGCTCAGATGTGTGTCCCACACTATCACCCTATGGTTGAATGGGTACACTGTCCACATCAGGCAGGGTAGCTAATTACACCTTTTCAGGCTTAACCTGCATAACTGGATGGTTAACTGCACATACACCCTTGGGATACACCTGTATCCTTGTTGGACAGGGGCATCAGGTGCTGCCTTACATACACATGGGCTAACATCTAGCCTAGGAATATGGCTGCTCAAGGCCCATAGCCTAGTAACCTCATATGGTACCTAGTAACCTCATATGGTACCAGGAATACCAGATATGGCCTGAGTGCTGTGACAGACTGTGTTATGTGTCCACACTCATCACTGCCATTGACTATTAGGTGTCCCCTATGGGCAATGTTACAGACCATGTCATTCAGCCTACATCCGATAAATAGGTGAGTGGTAGTTCAAGTGCAGGTGGACATTCCACAACATCTGTGCTACAAAATAATTAAGAGCAGTGCATATGGGTGTCCTCCTCATAGGAGTCTGACATCTGCAGAACCCAGATGTTTGCAGAATGTGTATATGTGCCTGATAGATGTAGAATCCCTGCCGGACAAATGTAGATTTGCGGACACCAGTTGGACAATACGTGATGGTTGTCCCCAGAGTTTGGGGAATGTGTCTGTGACATGCCAGACCCCTTGGAACACAGTAATGGTACATAAAAATCTGGTACTGTATTCATTCCCTTACATTGTATACTTTTTTTAATTTCTCCAAGTCTTTTGGGTTTCTAATACCATGACAGGAATGGACCCCATTAATAAGTCAAAACACTATTAAAGTTCATGAAATTAATATTGTTTCACTCTTTGATGTCAGCCAGTAGTGCTCTTTGCAGCACCCGCAATGTGCCCAGTAATGATTCCTTCTGCAATTCGTATGGAGTTAGATGTATTGGTAGCATATCTAAATATGATTGCAGACTCTTCTTTATAAGACCTGCTGATCCTACTACTATTGGAACTGTCTGGGTATCTTTCTTACACGTTGCTCTTGTTTCTGCCTGTAAATCCTTATATTTTATGACTTGTGTCTCTCTGTATGCAAGACACTGTAGTCACTGGGTATGGCAATTTCAATGAGCAATGCTACTTTTGTCTAGCATCTATCTTTTGAACTATTTGTAATGGGTGATTCCATATGATGTAGACTTCTTCCTTTTCTAGGATGCTTTGTGGCTCATGTTTCCATTGTTTTTCAGTCACTTCAGTGCCATAATATTTGCACAATCCCCAGTGTAACAGTCTTGCCACATTATTATGCCTTTCAGTATACAGTCCTTCTGCCATTAGTATGTCACAACCAGCAACAAGGTGTGCAACTGTTTCCAATTCGGTTTTACAGAACTTACATTTGTCTGTTTCTCCCGCATGTTCAATGGACTTTGTAAACCAACTTGTACGCAGCCCACTGTCTTGGGCTGCCAATATTAACCTTTCATCTCTTGGTTTGAATTCACCACTCCTCAACGATTCCTATGTCCATTCCTGATCAACATGAGGTTCTTCCAGAAGTTGTCTGGACTTGCAACTATATTTATGCTTTTTCCACATTTCTTGCCATCTCATCTGGTCTTTCACCTCATATTCTTCCTTTTTTTTCTGGCACACTCAGTTGCATCATTTTGTGAGCATGAAGAATCTTTATTTTCCTATTTAATCTATCCAACACATTTTGGGGGCAGTCAATCACTCCAAAACTGTAAGTTAGGACAGGAAGAGCAAAATGGTTTATAGCCTGGATTTTGTTCCTAGATGCCAGTGCTGTTTTCAGGATTCATTTAAGTCTTCTGAAGTATTCCTTATAAAGTTTTATTCACATTTGTCCATGTTTTATTGTTGGCCTTTCATCAATACCCAAATATTTATACACTCCTTGTTGCTCAAGTTCTTTTATGTCACATTTTTGTCCCAAACTGATGTTTTCCTAGTGTTGCAGTTTTCCTGCTTTAAAGGTTGCTTTTGCATATTTGTCAAGACCAAATGACATTCTTATATCATCTAAGAAAGTTTTGACAACTTGCAGTTGTGCTTTCAGCTTCTCATCTGATGGACTATATAGTTTTAGATCATCAACAAAGAGAAGATGAGAAGTCTTTACACTGTTGTTTTCTAGGAGCCAAATTATAGCCATGGCCTAAGATGTTAAGTAGACAGCTTAATGGGTTAAGGGCAAGGCAGAATAGCAGCGGTTTCAAAGAGTCAATCTGGAATATCCCCCTTTTAATTTTTTTCCCTGGGATAATAATTTGCCCTTTTATTATCTTAATTACAAAGGGGTCTGTCATTGTTTCATGGTCACTGTAACGTATTCAATCAGTGTAGGATGTATCTTACACATTTCTAAGCACTCTTTTATCCATGAATGTGGGATACTATCAAATGATTTTTTGTAGTCAATCCATGCCATACTTAGATTCTTCCCCTTTTTACAGGTCTCCACTATGACTTTATTTAACAACAAATGATCCTTTGTTCCATATTACTTTCTTTTATTGTCATTTTGTTCTGCTGCCATAATTGAGTTTTCTTCTAAATGACTATAAACTCTTTCGGCATTGATTCCCATGTATAGTTTATACGTTGTCAGAAGGCACGTTATTGGTCTATAATTTTTAGGGTAGCTTACAGGTTCACTCTTAAGTAGGAGCATTGTTTTTGCCTGTTGTTAACCAGGTTGGTGTCTGTTCAGGGTGTGTATATAAATAGTTCTTACTCATGGCTCAATCTTCATGCAAAGATGTTAATACTTTCAGCCATAAGTAAGGTACTGCATCTGGGTCTGGGGTTTTCCAATTTGAGGCTTTTCTTAACTTTGTTTCAGTCTCGCTAGCTGTTACTTCATCCCATTTCATATCCTGTACCTCTAAACCTCTTATTCTTTCTTTAATTTCTTCTATCCATTTAGCATCTTTGTTATGTTCCACAGCATCTTCATAAATGCTTCTTCAAAATCTATTTCTTCTTTTTTGGTGGTCTTTCAATTTCTTTTACCTTATTTCCGAATTTTCTATAAAACTTTTTGGATCATCAATACATTGCTTATTTTGTACTTTTCCTTTATATTTATCCCCATATTTTCTAAGTTTTTCTGCCTGTGCTGAAATTTTTAGTTTATTTGTGATAGTGAATGATAGACCTTGGTCTGTTCTAACACTGTGCATTGCTTTTTATCACATCTATCTTTCTTAGTATTTTTGTTGATCTGTTCCCTCTTCTATAGCTTCTAACAGTGACATTTCTTGTCTTAACTGCTTTATAGTTTTCTCTAGTTGATATTTCCATGATGATATTTGATTTCTGTCCTTTGTTTCTCTCACTACCCTGTGTTCTTGTGGTAGAACTTTATCGGTTATTAGTTTAGCTGCACAGTAATATATCCTGTTTACATCTGTTATATCGCATGGATCTCTATGAACAGTCCTAATTACTATGTTCATTTGTTTTCTCAGACTTCTGACTTCTTGGATTTTATTAACCTTCTGCAGTCTGGGTTTTATTAACCTTCTGCTCATTGATCTTTATATACCTGTCTATGTCTATTAAATCAAGCAACTCTTCTCTTAGCTCATTTTCTTCCAAACTAAGGGCACATCCCTTATTTTCCAATTCCTGCGAGCATTCTATAGAAGATTCTATAGCATCTTCCTGTGGCACATTCTCTTTGATTTCACCCAGTGCCATCAGTTGCTCTAGCATATTGGAACTCACAGGCCTTTCACTCCTCAACATTAACTGCATCAGAGTTTCCACTGTTTCCTGTTCCTTCCCTTGCTGTCTAGCTTCAAGTTCTAGTGAATGTCTATATTGGTTTCCTGTGGAAGGTTCCAAATTATTTTCATACGGCACATGACCAATTGCTTCCTGTTCCACTGGTTTCCCATTAATTAGGATATCCATTACTCTATCCTGTTGGGGTGCTTTCTGAATTAGATTTTCTACACTAAATCCTTCACTTTTCAGTTTCTATTTCTTTAACTTCTCCATTACTAATCTCCCTTTATACTTTTCCTCTTTGTCTTCTTATTTTTTTGTATTGTAAAGTTTTCCATGTCCGGATTCCTTTGCCTGCATTTCTCTTCAAATATCTTTGGCGCTGCTCTTTTTGTATTGATTAGTTTTGCTTTCTCCTTCGCATAAATATTACAGCATATTAAATCTTTTTATCTTTCCCATGTCCATATTTCTTCTTCAGATGTTTCCTGATCTTCCTATTTCTCCCTGCTTTAGAGACTCACTCCATCCTGTTGTGATGTAACCTGTGTTAGACCTTCTACACCAAACTCTTCACTTCACAAGCACTCAATAACTTCAACTTCTATTTTTTTAACTTCTACTTTACTAATCTTCTATTCTACATTCCATCTTTGAGATGTTATTTTTTTATTGTGAAAGTTTCCATATCCGGATGTCTTTGCTTGTATTTCTCTTCGAATATCTTTGGGCTGCCTTCTTTACATTGTTTAATTTGGCTTTCTCCTTTTCATAAATATTGCACCATATCAAATATCTCTTTCCCATGTCCATATTTCTTTTTTGTACTTTTCAAATATCTCTTGGTTTTGTTGTTCATATTTTCACACTTCCTCAAATGCTTCTTTTTCCAAACAGATCAAGGTTTCTTGATCTATATGCTGTTTTTTCACAAATCTGTTGTATAAATAAACATACATTTTCATTTGATGCTTTTGACAGTTTTTCTTGCAGAAGTATTTTTCTTTCCTCTAATTTCTCTCTTAATCATTTTGTATATCTTTTGTCTGGAAATTCTGGGTGTTTTGCATAATAGTAACAATACATAATCCCCTGTATTTAATAAACTCCATGTAGGAATAGTGTAATTTCTACACAGAGTCTATCATGGCCATGCCTGGATCTCCCTCTCGGCAGTGCACCTTGCATATTAATGAATGCACACTACTGAGGGACAGCTATGTACACGGTTACTGAATCAGTGATAGGGGGTGCGTTACAGTGCTTGCAGATGAGTAGCACACCCCCTGCAATGTCAAAGTGCCGTACATCACTAAAAGATTTAGAAAGTGTCCTCGGACACTTTTTTATATATTTTTACACAGGGGGTGTATTACACTGTCCATAACACACCCTCTGCACTGTTAAATTGCTGTACAGCACTAAAATATTAAAGAAAGTGCCCTCAAATACATTAATAATTGGTAGATAAATATCTTACACAGGGGGTATGTTGCAGTGTCAGTAACACACCCTGTACTGTCAGAGTACTGTATGGCATGGAAATCAAATGTGCAGATGTAACTTCCCCTTTTACATTTATTTATTTTGATTTATTTATTTAGTTTTTATTTTTGAAAGTTTAAGTATAGCTGAGCATAGTTGTGTGGCACGGTACATTGCTCAGCAGTGCTTAAATGTAATGAAAAGCTATATAGAAATGTATAGCTGAAATCTTCACAGCTGAGTTAGCTGAATGGTTAAAGTCATAGCTTCATGTGCAGTAGGTGCACGCTTTGAATACCATGACATGCTGTTCAGCTATTACATTGGAAAGCATTTCTACTTATATTTCTATTTTTTTTATTGCCGTAGTTATTGGTATTTGTCAACCAGGTTAGTTCAGCTGGTCCAGAATCCCATTGTCAGTGGAGAGATGAGGTGAAAACCTCCAGTGAAACACAATTGTCCAATACAGTTCAGTCACACACCAACATAATGTAATTTAAGTTCATATGGTGAGGTCATGTAATGTAAAATATAAACACAAAAAAATAAAGTATGAATAATACCCCGGGTATCACTTCTGTGTCACTGTAAGACAGAGGCACAGTATACTATCCTCAGAAAAGGGCATAGCAAAATTAATTTAAAATGGGTGGCGAAAGCCAAACACACTCTGGCTAGGCTTATAAATGCCCTAAGGCAGATAGCCTAGTATGAACCTATGACCCTATGAACCTATAATGAGTAATTATTATCAATATATATTTGTGTTATTATATAAAAGTCTTGTTTGTCTTTAGTTAAATTTTGCTAAGCATTGCTAAGCCAATCTAAGCAATGCTTAAACAAGACCTGTTTGAGCAATACTTAGCAATGCTTAGCTCCACTTAGCCAGTTTGAGCATTGCTAAGTAGTTCCAGTCTAAGCAGTCCCCAGCTGAGCTAAGCAGATTTGCACACCACTAAGCACTGTTAAGCTTTGCAACTTTAAGTACTGCTCAACTCAGCTTAGTGGGTTTGCGCACTGTTGAGCTGTGCTTAGAATATTTAAAAATGGTCCAATGGCAGCAAAGGGAAGGAAAATAGTTTTATTTAAGCTGCATAGGTGGGAATACAGCCATAACCTGTTGGAGTTTAACCTGTGCAGAAACTATGGTCAGGTGTTAGAGAGGGAGCACACTTTCAGTCACAGAGCTGAGGCATGTTGGAGTCCAGGGTCATGGCTGGGTTCATTGTTATGAACCATGATAGCAGACTGATGCAGGCCCAGTACCAGGGCTCAGAATACAAGTCTGAGGCATAGGACCATCTGGCATGTGAACTCACCAATGCCACTGGAATTCCCTGCACTGATGAGCAGGTGCATCATCATTATGATGACCTGAAGTGGAGGAAGGGGGTGCTCTTGACCCAATGGATCCAAGATGCTCGGGCCTGGAATGCCTCAGAAGTTTGTAAGTATAGCAACTGATGATTTATCAAATCCTAGTATGAATATCTGATAGACAGGTATTTTATTGTAGATATCCATTTGGGTACATCATTATAGAAATGACATCATTTCCTGTAATCAAGTATTTAATGAAGGGGTAGCTGATTGTTCATTGTTTCTGATGAAGTTCACGTTATTAAAGTGGATGAAAGCGCTAAGTTTATTTTGTCCAAGTGTGGTCATTGGCTTGGTTCCTACGGCTTTTTTTAGTTCAGTGATAGACAGGTATGCATAATGGTGTGTTTTCCCCCTACAGCTGCAGAGGAGAGGACTCGCAGCATAGAGGCCCATGCCAGGTGCCTGGGGAGGATACGCTGACAATGTGGTGAGTACAAATCTGTCTTGCAATATACAGTACAATAAATAAGAAAGAGTACATTGCTTACTGCCAGTAGGTATAGTGTGTTCTGAGTGCACTGCAATAAATATGTTCTTAGACCCACATTGATATAAGTGAGTAATGCCAGGTACTGTGCAATACAGATGAAGGCATCAAACAAGCTACTTTTGATGAAAGAAAACTAATACTGTAGTAATACTGTGTAGGAATAACATAAATGTATACTGTATTAGTAGCAAGGATCTTGTATTAATGTACACCATGACTGAAACTGTGTAGGTAATAAATTACATTCATTCATCATCTACAGGATATGCAGTACAACTGGAGTTAGAGTTTTGAATGTAATAAACCACTGTGTCATGTCACCCTTAATAAAGTTATTTCCAGCAACTGTTGTGTTTATTCTGGTCTGTTGTTGAAGAAATACAATTGTACAGGTGTACAAATATGGCTATGACACCATGAATTTAGTGAAGTTTGGCTGATAAAGAACTGTTATGGTAAAGTGTAGATGTGCAGCTGTAAATCAAGATATGCTGTAATTTGATATATGTTCTGCACTAAGATCTGAACCTTAAAAAGTAATGTGTAATGTATTATAGTGTGCTCCCTTCAAGATAGTCTTGTGTTAACCTTTGCATTTCAGCTATATTTATTCCTGAATGTAGGTATGCTGATGCATGCATGTATGAGGCTGTAATAGGTGTGGATTGAACATATAGGATGTGCAAATGTATATGGGTCAGGTATGCAACCCAGCTCCCTGCTATGGTCTGTACAGATCATACATGTTCACATCCACTAGGTATTAAATGTGTACACCGGCATTCAAAGTATTAATACAAAGTTCACCAACTATCTCTGTCATGCATGAATCTTATGCATGTATGTTCAACTGTCACTGCAGTCTTCTGTGACACTCTACTTATATTACCAGTTCAGACTTTGTAACCAAGTGAGTTTTAGGCACAAATCAGTCAAGCAGCTGCCAGCAGTGGCCCAGTAGCACAATGTGATAAGAAATAGATTATGTTGTTCATTTTTGCATACACAGAGCATGGTTTTAATCCAGGGTCTGGTACTAAGATGTATTTATAGTTACAGACAAGTAGTCCTGGCTATTTGCAGAAACAGTCATGTAGTGTTAATAGATATTTTCTCCACAGGGCTTACAGATAAAGAAATGCTTGTATTACCTGCATGAAGGGTATACTATTAAACTGTCTTCAGATGTAATAGTGTATGCCTGCTGTGTCTGTGAATGTATGCTGATAGTCCAACCCCATGCCTACAAATGACAGCAGGATAGGTATATACACTATGCACGTTTCCCGATACATGTCTCTCAAGTATCACACTGTCACGGCTAGTGATCACTGTTGTCAATAACCTTGGACACAGATATAACTCCAGTTGAAGTATGCCAGTAGGACACTTACACAACATCAGTGCAGGATGCATCTTGTTAGTCATATATGTAACTGTGACATGTACGAGTCCCCTGTAGTTATGTACCTATAGTTCTCACAGCTTGGCCCATACCATTCCAGGTTGACAGATTAACAGGTATGTACATGCTACAGAAGCTATAGGGCATGGTAGATGTAAAGTAAGGGCAGGCCTGTAGAGTATTTAGCAGGACTGCTGTGAAAAATATAGCCTATACAGTTGTTAATGGAATATTTTTCACTTCCCCCACCCCTTATCTGCATCACTAATTATTATTCATATACTACTGGTATGTTGTTCTCAAAACCTAATGTTGGGACTTGTGTTATTGTTCCTGTATTTCAGTGGTTGCATACTAACATACCTTGTTGAAATTCCACTGCTGTTGGCCTGTTGCCATAACTGTTACTGGCATGCTGTTACAGTAGTGACTGTTATTCCATTTATGCACATGTACCATTTGCTATGCGATACTATTCAATTCTATTGTTCTGGGTTAATTGGAACTCCCATGCATGCTGTTTTAACTAACATTGAAATGATTTGTTCATGACTAACCAATACACACTGACACACCTCAACACCATAGCATGTTTAGGTAGGCCAATCCAAGCGGATCCTACTGTCCCTCCTCATCTGACCATGGCACCGGGTCCCAGCATGTCTGGGACCTAACCCAGAGCTGCATCCTCCACTGATCCTGCACCACCCACGGGCGGAACCACATCAGGGGTTGGGGCCTATCCCCCCCCTGGGTGCGGACACAGAGGGGATTATGTCATGTATCACCAGTTACAAGGTATGGTGCGCAGGGTCATCCAGCAGGATTTGGATGACCTCTTGTGCCAGATAGAGGGATGACTGGCACATCTTGAGGGGCAGGCTGGCCCTGGCACCCAACCACCAGCACAGCCACCTTCAGGCCATGAAGTGGCAGTGGTGACTGCCCATGGGTGGGGACCTCAGTCCCACTGTTTCCATCTGGAGCACTTAGGTTCATAGGTTCATAGGTTGGTACTAGGCTATCAGCCCTAGGGCCTATACAAGCCTAGCCATAACAATTCCCTGGCTATTTCTTCCCACACTATTTACTTCCCTGGACCCCTGTCTAGCAGGGCGACTGACGTGATCCCCGGGGTGAATTTCCTTTCTCCCATCCAATCGTCAAGGTTCCTTTTGAAGAGGACCAAAGAGATACTCTGCTTGACATGTATGGGCAATCTATTCCAGAGTCTGGGGAGTCTCTGGATCAGGAACCTATCCCTCCAGCATGTTTTGTTTATTGTGATGATGATGTTTAGATCCCTGGAGCGTGTGGCTCTGAGGGATTGGGATTTCTTTAAGTGGAGCATGTCCAACAGCTCTGGGTTTGACATGGCCTTGTATGTTAAGCAAAGATCGCCTCTGAGTAGACGATATGCGACAGAGTATAGCTGGAGTTTTTTAAGGCGGTCAGCATAGGGCATCTGCTTTAGGCCTGTGATTCTTTTAGTGAGGTATTTCTGTGGCCTTTCCAGTTGTTGCAGATGTCTTGAGAGGTACATACCAAATGGGGCATTGTATTCTATAATGGGTCTAATGAAGGATGAGTACAGTGGGACAATGACCTCCTTTTTTCTGGATGAAAAGCGCTTAGTGATGAGGTGTGCCACATAGAAGGATTTCCTGACTGTTGTGGCGATGTGGTTATCGAAGGTGAGACCACTGTTCACCTGTGTCCCTAAGTCTCTTATCAAACTTTCGGTGTTTAGTGTACTGCCACCTATATGGTAATTTATGGATACATGTTTTTTCCCAAAGGGGATAACTATACATTTCTTGGCATTGAGCTTGAGCCCATGGCTCTGACACCAAGCATCTGTTTCTGTAAGGCCCTTTTGTAGAGTATCCACATCATTTGGTGATTCAATAATGGCTCCCAGTTTGCAGTCATCTGCAAACTTTGTTATCCAGAGTCCCTTAGTGTTGGCCTGTACTTCAGAGAAGTAGATGCCAAACAAGAGCGGTCCCAGGACTGAACCCTGAGGTACTCCACTTGTCACTTGTCTGGAGCTGGATTTGGAGTCGGCTACTTTTACAGTGTGGGTTCTATCAGTAAGCCAGTTAGCAACCCATTGGGTGACGTAGGGATTAATGCCCAGCTTAGTAAGTTTATATATGATTCCAGAGTGGGGGATGGTGTCAAAGGCCTTGGCAAGGTCTAGATAGGCTGTGTGGACCACCTTACCCTTGTCCATAGCTCTGGAGACTGATTCTAAGAAGTCAATTAAGTTCAGGAGACAAGATCGGCCCTTCACGAACCCAAACTGGGTGGGGTCCAGTGTTTGAAGGTTGCCAATGTCTTTGTTTATAAGTTCCATGATAATACGCTCCATGGCCTTGCAGATAAGGCTTGTCAGACTGATGGGATGGTAGTTTCTGGGATCCAAGATGGATCCCACCTTGTGGAGTGGGATAACTGTAGCTGTGCACCACTCAGTGGGCACAAAACCTGAGGTGAGGCTATGATTAAACATGACACTTAGGTGAGGTGCCAGTTCATATTGTAGTTCATGTAGTACACAGCCCGGGATGTCATCTGGTCCCATGGATGCTGTATTCTTAGCTTTGGAGAGTGCGTTTTTTACCTGTGTGGCCATTATTACCGGAATTTGGCAATCTTCCGGTATTGAGATGGGCCATTTAGGGGGCGAGAGTGGGTTGAAGTTGGCACTGAATCGATCTGCCAGGATATTGGCAATATCCTTGGGATCAGTATATTGAATGCCATTCTGTTTTAGCTCAGAGCAGATCTGAGCATTGCCATTTACATTCTTGACATAGTTATAGAATGCCTTGTTGTTGTCTTTGGAATCTTTGGCAATTTTATTTTCGTAACTAGCTTTGGAGGATTTTATGAGGAATCTTAGTTTCTTTCTGAGGCTGATAAGGAAGTTTTTTGCATCCTGGGATTTTCCTCTTTTCTGCAACAGTTTCTTCCGTTTGTTGTAAAGTTTGTTTATGGCAGGGGACCACCAGATTGGCTTCTTTTTTTTGGATGAGAGCATCTTGGTTCTATTTGGGGTGGTACGATTTATGCACGAGTGGATGTGCTCGTACAGTGCCTTAGTGTAGGATTCAGCAGTTGAACTTTCAGCTCCTGTCTGCATGGGTGTCATGAAGTTTGTCACTTCTGACTTCAGTAGCATGAAGTTGGCTTTGGAGAAGTTTTTTATGGAGGTTTCCTTACTGGGGGGTGGGGGTGGGATGTGGATGTTAAGGGTGATTAGCTTATGGTCAGACGTGACTAACGAGGGGGTGACCATAGGTGTGGAGCATCGATTTCCCATGTTGGTAATGACCAGGTCTAGGATATTGGAGCCCCTGGTGGGACTATGGATTAGTTGATCCAGGGTGTTGGAATTTATGAATTCCAAGAACCGTTGGGCAAAGGTGTTGGTACATGAGTAGCTTTCCCAGTTAATGGTAATTAAAATCACCCAGTATTAGGGTGTTTGGTTCTATCTTAATATTTTCCAGTATGTTTAGAAAGGTGTAGTTAGAATCTTGGGGTATGGTGGGGGATCTGTAGCAAGCTACAATTTGGATTGCAGTCTTACCTAGTGTTAGTTGCACCTGGAGAATTTCAGACGCATTGTGTTGGTCCTCAAATTTCCAACCACCCTCCTTTTCCAAGGTGCTTACCCCCCTTCATGTATCATAGACCACCCCTGTCTGCTGTCTTGTCTGTCTGCAAATGCAACCTCTCCTCCCTAACTTACCTCCCCAAATGTACATACAACCCGTCCCCAACACCCCACTCTCACCTTAAAAAAAGGGCAACTGTCCCCCCAAAAAAATTTTGTCTGACACGTAGCTCTCCATTCCACACCCACATATACAGACATTAATCAATTTCCACATGAATTAATCAACAAATTTATGTTGCACACACCCTTCCCTGTGGGGTGTGAGGCTATAAATTGAAAATTGTCCACTTCATGCACAGCTGTTGCTGCACAAGAATGGAGAGCTGTGTTTTTTTCCTGCACCCATCCTGCACATCCCTAGCTGCCTTTCGTAATGTTTTCCCCCTGCTTGCTCCCATTTCACCACTTTCCTATCACTCCTTTTTTCTTTTCTTTTTTGGAAATAGCATGGGTTTAAACAGGATAAGTGGCATCTTGCAAACCTGCTAAAAAATGCTTACAACTGCTTTAATCACTCTATCTGATTACACGGTGTTCTGCCCAGCAACAAAATAACCAGTGGTGGCAAGTCTCAACCCCAGGACCCTGTGCAGTAGAGTCATAGCAATGCACCACTAGGGCAAATCACTTCTGGGGAATGAATACTGCTTTTGTAAATATAGTGGTGAGGACTGCAGTGGGAGTGACAGATCCATTTAAGGTGGAGGTGGGATTACATCAAGGATCAGCTCTGAGTCCTTTCTTATTTGCAGTGGTGATGGACAGGTTGACAGGTGAGATCAGACAGGAGGCCCCATGGACTATGATGTTTTCAGATGACATTGTGATCTGTAGTGAGAGAAGGAATCAGGTTGAGGAGACTCTGGAGAGGTGGAGATATGCTCTGGAGAGCAGAGGAATGAAGATCAGCAGGGCTAAGACAGAATATATGTGTGTAAATGAGAGGGAGGGTAGAGGAATGGTGAGGATGCAGGGAGTAGAGTTGATAAAGGTGGACAAGTTTAAGTACTTGGGATCAACAGTTCAGAGTAATGGTGAATGTTGTTAGAGAGGTGAAGAAGAGAGTACAGGCAGGGTGGAATGGGTGGAGAAGAGTGTCAGGAGTGACTTCTGACAGACGGGTACCAGTAAGAGTGAAAGAGAAGGTCTACAAGTGGATAGTGAGGCCAGCTATGTTATATGGGTTGGAGACAGTGGCATTGACAAAAAGTCAGGAGTCAGAGCTGGATGTGGCAGAGTTAAAGATATTAAGATTTGCACTCGGTGTGACTAGGATGGATAGGATTAGGAATCAGTATATTAGAGGGTCAGCTCTTGTTGGACAGTTTGGAGACAAAGCAAGAGAGACGAGATTGCATTGGATTGGACATGTGCTGAGGAGGGATGATGGGTATATTGGGAAAAAGATGCTAAGGATGGAGCTGCCAGGTAAGAGGAAAAGAGGAAGGCCTAAGATAAGGTTTATGGACGTGGTGAGAGAGGACATGCAGGCGGTTGGTGTGACAGAGCAAGATGCAGAGGACAGGAAGAAATGGAAAGAGATGATCCACTGTGGTGACCCCTAACGGGAAAAGCCAAAAGATCATGATGATGATGATGATGATGATCATGCAGTACAGTCATGTAACATTAGGGAAAAAAAATACATCACTGACAAGTATTGAACCCAGGACCCTGTGCACTACAGTCAGAGCAATGCACCACTAGGGAAAATCAGCTCTGGGGAACTAGTGCTACTTTAGTAAATATATCATGCAGTACAGTCATGTAACATTAGGGCAAAAGACATCACTGTCAAGTACTGAACCCAGGACCTCTGCACTAGCATCAGAGCAACACACTACTAGGCTAAATCAGCTCTGGAAAATTAGCACTGCTTTTGTAACATAAGTAAAAAAGACATCACTGTCAAGCATTGAACCCAGGACCCTATGCACTACAGTCTGAGCAACACACTACTAGGCCAAATCAGCTCTAGGGAATCAATACTGCTTTTGTAAATATATCATGCAGTACAGTCATGTAATATTAGGGGAAAAAACACTGCCAAGTATTGCACCTAGGACCTTGTCAATTACAACATAGTGCATTACACCCATAGGCCAACTAAGCGCTAGGAAAGAAGTAGTGTTTTTACAAACATATCCTGACTGGCAGTGACACACTACTCCTATATATAATGGAACAAATTACAGTGTACATGGGCTAGAGTTACCACCAGTCCCACTTAACGAGAGATAGTCAGTCTTAGGGCAGTTGTGTCTTTCAAAGATATCGGAAAAAATGGCAAATGTCCTGAGATTTTAGGACAAACATATTTCCTTTATTTTATGGTAATAGTTGCATAAAACAGTTATTATGTATCTGAAACACCCAATGTGATAAGAAACAGAATAAGCAACTAAAATTCTACAAGAATAAGCTTTTATTTAAACCAAAATGTGAAGTTATTTCCTGTGAATTGGCTGTGGGTATGTTTTGCCCTGCAAATTCTGATGTTTGTACCAAAAATGGCCAGCTTTGGGCATTTGAAAAGGTAGTAACCCTAACTTGGGAATCTGACACAGACAACAAACCTGTAAACAGACAAATAAATGCTTCTGAATCTACAGGAGGCCTACAATATCAGGCAGAGCTGACAGCTGCACAGCCTGTTGCTGAATGAACACAGTTATGCCCCCTACGTATGGCAGGGTTGTCATAAAACTTATTCTGTGTGCTGACATGCTGGCAATGCAGTGCAGATTGGGGTTACAAACCATGACAGACAGCTCAGTGTCGCACATCATACCCATCTGAACACACATCCATGCCAATCATGTGTAACACACTGTATGCATGCACATATGTCTTACAAATACACCTGCCATCATAGATATTATTAGTAATATATTTATGATGTATATATATTTATATATATATATATATATATATATATATATATATATATATATATATATATATATATATATATATATATATATATTATTATTATTAATATATAATATTTATTATTAAGATATTATATATAATCTATATGTTACATTCCAAGCATGTGTCACATCTGGACACCCACAGTCCTGGCCCACAGCCTAGTCTGTGGCACATCAACTACATGCATGTCAAGACAACATAGGAATAAATCAGCCCTGCAATGTCCAGCAAAACCAGTTGCTCCCTCCACAGTCACTGCCACCACAGTAGCATGTTAAAGGCCTGCAGGGTGGGACACATGTCACAATTATGGATATGTGTTATAAATGTCACCTTACACTCTATGGATGGCGCTATTACGTAACATATGTACCCGAGACAAATGCTACAACTGGACTGTTATGGGTACCTTCAACCAGGCCATGCTGTGACACAACAGCTGACACTGCTCCTTCACTGACAGTAACAGCTTGCTGTCCCCCTATGTCTTCAGAATCCCTAGTCTGACTCCTGGCCAGATTGCAGCAGCTGTGGCCTGCTACACATGCAACAGTATATCAAGCTACCTGCTACAGACCTAACATATCTCTCAAACACCTAGAAGAGAGTATCCACATGACACCCATACATCAAGGGTTGGGGGGTGCTCGTGTGAAAGGTACATGTGTCACAGCCTCCCCCTACAAACATACACAGCTGATAGAACAGCATCAACTGTAACCGCATGCACAGTCATGGAAAAAGTATGTATGACACACATCTGCCTGTCCCCTTACTGGCCCCAGCACACATTTTTCAACAGTACACTGCTACAGAATCTGAAAGGCTGTTAACAATGGCCATGTATAGCATGCAAAATTGTTGCTGTATCACATCAGTCCAAACAGTGGACAGTATTTCTACCTACCCTCTGTTATGCTGTAGCTCCCACACCTCAATAATGTCCTCCTCACACCCCAGGAAAAGGGTCAAGGCCTACATGAATGCCTTAATTATAGCACTGTATTACCATGCCATTGGCTAACTGAAAGGTAACCCATCTGTTCTGGATGCAATTAACAAGTGGGAGTCACAGATTGGTGGACAGGCAATCAACTGCTCATAGTAATTACCTTTTAAAGACAAGCTGCTTCCTATGGTAAACAGGTCTGACACTTTATTCATGGAGACAGACTGCAATTCTTCAGGATACTACAAGTGGATTTCTTCTTTCAAAGGAGTACACCACTATAACAGGTATGTCATTGAATGGAGCATGTAATGGAATGCAGATGGGGGGATGCAGTCATGGGAAATAAGAAGTTAAACAGTAGGTCTCAGCAACATTTCTTGGACTGACATGTGGCTGTTATTCTGCTTTCCAGCACCTACAACCATCCCTTAGGCTCTGTCTCCAGTGACATAGATCACAGCTCTGGCCCCTGAATCATCCCAGTAACGATCATCTCACATATGACTGCTACTTTTATTGTCTATTGTACAATACTGATGGTAAGTACTGTTGGATACAGCCGGCATATGACATCATGTTCTGTCAGTGAGACCCTCTCAGTCTGTGAATGTCATACAGGCTTAGTTCAAAGATTGTCCAGGTGTCCCTGACCATTCATGATGTACTCTGGCTAGGTCATTGTGTACTCTGCACCTTTATCTGATTGCCTGACACCTATGCTAGCATACCTGGTGACCCCTGCAGCAGGACAGCAGGTTATAGGTGGTAATAGTGGAGGGACACTGGCTCTCTATGAATCCTAAAACTGCAACAAAGCATGTATCCATCAGCATGAACAAAGCAATCCTAAAACCTTACCAAGCTCTCTGAACTTAATGCAATGTCACAGTACAGACTACTCACCTGAGTTGTTTAGACATCAGATTTAGTGTTCAAGCTCTTGGTCTTGCCCTAATAATTTATTTATTTAACTTTTTTTGTAGGACAAAGCCTATTTTCAGCAGCGGCCTGGGGAGAAATGCTCCAGATGCACATTTTTGGAATGAGGGTGGTAAATCAGAGTACCTGGAAGAAACCCACACAAACACAGGGAGGACATGCAAACTCTGCACAGAAGGTATCCCAGCTGAGAATCAAACTGAAAGATCTCTTGCTGTGAGGCAACAACATTTACCACTACATCTCTGCAACACTGCACCACCTGCTAATCATTTGATTACTAAAGACCATTATACAATAGACAGCAACTCTGATTAACTAAAATAAAAAAAATAAAGTGGTCAAAATAAAATGGATAAAAACAGATACTACACTTCATCTTTGCCAAAAGACAGAGAAGTGATTAAACCAACCTTCTAAAATACAACAGTTTGAACACTGTGCTTTTGAATCTTGCTATCTGCTCTTTAGATACTGTAAGTAAATTTCCTACTATTTCAAGCATATAATGAAGGTCACAAGGTGCAGGGTTTGAGGCTCTGGGATAATTAATAGGGCTAAATGGAAAATGGGCAGTTAGCTTAGTACTAATCTATGAACCTATGAACCTATGTATGCATTAATGACATCAGGTAGACAGAGTACCTCAGCAAGGTAATTCAGTGCCAATTCACTACTGGTAGTGTTATAAGGAAGATGGGCTATTGGCAAACACCGGTAAAATAGCACACAGCATGCACTGAGTAAATAATGGAGCAGCCAGCGATGTTCCAATAATGAGAAGAAAGAGGAAAATCCATTAACATGAGAATAAATAGTAAGAGAAAAGTGTATTTGTCCCTACAGCATAAATTTTATTATGATTTAGAAAGTATAATTTGTGTGTTCAGAGTGATTTCTGAAAATTTAGTGGAGCTATACTCGGTTAAACTGTTGGTGAGTAGAACAGAGAAGTCTATGAAGGAAAGATTTAACAGCAGCATAATGCTCTAGAGGGAATATGCTCACTGTGAAAACGACAACTGGTTAGCAAATCTACATTTTATATGCAGATGCTCTTTTCTTGGTGATAGTGGTATCAAATTTACTTTCCAAAATCTGTAAAATGTGAGCATTGGTGATGCAGAAAAATTAAATAATAGAAGGTAACATTCTATGTGCCACGTGTCTTAAATTGGACTAAGCATATCTCAAGCAATTTATGTTCTGGCTCCTGCAAAAGTGGCATATCAGTATATTTAAAAGTTCTAACTCATGTGTCCTTAGCATGGTGGCAGATTAATTAATAAAGGAGAGAGGTAACAGAGCCCAGCATCCATGTATTAGATAGTATGCATATTTTCACCAGTAGCAAACTTAGTATATGCTAGTGAATGTTGAATTTCAATGACATGGATACAGTCCCATGTGACACATTTTCTGTCCTATTATGTCTGACACAAACTAGAATGGAAAAATGTATATATTAAACAAAGATCCAGAACAGAGAGAATCCCTCCCCCCAAACCTCACTAAATAATTTGTGTGTTTTGTTTTAGTTAATTCACACAGGTCTCAGGGAAGTGTACAAACATAACATATAAAAAACATGCCTGATGATGAAATATGTAGTGGCTTCCAGTACCTCATTATTTGCAAGAGCTACAGTTAGTGTTTCATGTTTATTTAAAATAAATAATATACAACATGGATTTCATCCAAGACTGAACCATTGTCCCATTTACTCAGCCTTCATTATGCCAAACACATTTCTGAGCTGTACCCAAGAAGACTGAATGTTGTAAATAAATCAAAAGGTGCTTCAACAAAGTATTAGTTTAAGGATGTGCACACTTATGCAACCAGCATATTTTATTATTTTTTGATATTTTCCCCCTAACAGATTTGTTTGTTTTTCAATTGAATTGCACAGGTTATAGGTCAGATTAAAGGTGGGAAATCTTTTGAAATGCTTTATTGTGGTCTCATTTTTTTATATCACAAAAACCTGGCATTTTAACAGAGGTGTGTTCACTTTTTATATCTACTGTAAGTTCACTATAGTACGTCTTCCTGCATGATAGGATTTATCATGCTCACCTAGTGCTCAAGTGTAATCTAAAGTTATTAACCATTGTTATTTCTCTGTCTGTACTGTGGCAATGTTAGTAATGAGTAACCAACCTCTGTTTTGTTTTAGGTTCATAGGTCCATAGGTATGTACTAGGCTATCAGCCCTAGAGCCCATACAAGCCTAGCCAAAAAATGTACCCTGGCTTTCGCCACCCAAGAAAATTATTTTCCTGTGCCCCTGTCGAGCAGAGCCACAGAAGTGATCCCTAGGGTGAATTTCCCATTTCCCATCCAATCATCAAGATTTTTCTTGAAGAGTGCTAATGAGGAGCTCTGTTTGACATAGATAGGTAGTCTGTTCCAGAGTATGGGAAGTCTCTGGGACAGGAATCTATCCCTTCAGCATGTTCTGTTTATTGTGGTGACAAGGTTTAGGTCCCTAGAGCATGTAGCTTGGAGGGATTGGGATTTCTTTAAGTGGAGCATTTCCAACAGCTCTGGGTTTGACATAGTTTTGTATGTTAGGCAGAGATCGCCCCTGAGTAGGCGATATGCGATGGAGTAAAGCTGTAGTTTTTTGAGACGGTCTGCATAGGGCATCTGTTTGAGACCAGTAATCCTCTTTGTGAGGTATTTCTGTGGTCTTTCCAGTTGTTGTAGATGTCTTGTGAGGTACATACCAAAAGGGGGTTTTGTACTCTATAATGGGTCTAATGAGTGATGAGTAGAGGGGAACAATGACCTCCTTTTTTCTGGATGAGAATCCTTTTGTGATGAGATGAGCCATGTAGAAGGATTTCCTGACCACTGTGGCAATGTGATTATCAAAGGAGAGACTACTGTCCACCTGTGTCCCAAGGTCTCTTATCACATTTTTGGCATTAAGTAGACTACCAGCTATGTGATAGTTCATGGGTACAGAGTTTTTACCAAAGGGGATGACAATACACTTTTTGGCATTGAGCTTCAGGCCATGGCTTTGACACCAGGTATCTGTCTCAGTGAGGCCCTTTTGTAGTTTTTCCACATCATTAGGAGTTTCAATTATGGCTCCTAGTTTGCAGTCATCTGCAAACTTTATTAGCCAAAGACCTTCTGTGTTGGCCTGCACTTCAGAGAAGTAGATACCAAACAGGATAGGACCCAGGACTGAACCCTGTGGTACTCCACTTGTCAGTGGCCTGATGCCAGATTTGGAATCCGCTACTTTCACAGTGTGGGTTCTGTCCGTGAGCCAGTTGGCAACCCATCTTGTGACATAGGGATTTATACCTAGTTTAGTGAGCTTATCTATAATTCCAGAGTGGGGGATAGTGTTGAAAGCCTTGGCGAGATCTAGATAAGCTATGTGAACCATTTTACCCTCATCTATGGCTTTGGTGACTGCTTCAAAGAAGTCAATCAGGTTTAGGAGACATGATCTGCCTTTTACAAATCCAAACTGGGTAGGGTCCAGAGTTTGGAGATTACCAATGTCTTTGTTTATGAGCTCCATGATGATACATTCCATGGCCTTGCAGACCAGGCTCATCAGGCTAATGGGGCGGTAGTTCCCGGGGTCTGTAGTGGCTCCCCCTTTGTGGATTGGGATAACCATCAGGGTAAGCCATTCAGTGGGTACAAAGCCTGATGTGAGGCTATGATTGAACATGGTATTTAGGTAGGGTGCCAGTTCATTCTGTAGTTCTTGTAGAATGCAGCCTGGGATATTGTCAGGTCCCATGGATGCTGTGTTCTTGGCTTTGGAGAGTGTGTTTTTTACCTGTGCAGCCGTGATTATAGGAACTTTGCATTCTTCCGGTATAGAGATGGGCCCTCTAGGGGGTGAGAGGGGGGTAAAGTTAGCACTGAACCTATCTGCTAGGATGTTGACAATATCAGTTGGCTCTGTATATTTAATGCCATTGTGCTGTAACTCAGAGCAGATCTGAGTGTTCCTATTTAGATTCTTGACATAGCTATAGCATGCTTTGTGGTTGTCTTTAGAGTCGGTGGCAATTTTGTTTTCTTAACTAGCTTTGGAGGATTTTATGAGGGATCTCAGCTTTTTACTGAGGTTGACCAGGGAGTTCCTCCAGTCATGGGATTTTACTCTTTTTTTTTTTTTGCAACCATTGTGTCTCCTTTGTACTGTGTTTTTTTAGACGACACGGACTACTTCTTAATCCTTGGTAGATGACTAGTTCTTAACCCGCAGGAAGTTGCTGAGTTATGCTGGAACAGTGTCCTTTCCAACACATTGCAATAAGTGCAAAAGTGTTTTGCCTGCTCAAAGCCCATTTCTAGTACCTGAATAAGTTGAGGGTGCCCTTCAGCATGGGACTGATACTATATGCAGAACATTTACAACCAGTTGCTTTCTGCATAACATAATGATGTGTTGGTCTGGTGCACAACTGCCACAGCCAGTTACTGTTAGTGGGAGGGCAGATCCGTCTATAATTTCTGCCAAAAGTGCTGATGACAGTGGCCAGCTCACTGCAACAGCATGGCAGTCATTTTGGCAGGCTCATGCATGGTCCACTTCTGTTAAATGACAATGAAAAATTAGAAAGATAATGATGCATGCAGTGGTACATGTGAACTATACTTTGTGCTGCATGGCTCACATTGTACTTCTCCATATATAAACAATAAATATTATTAAACTGTATTAGCCATCATTATCTGTACAGTGGTCAGTAGTTAGTAGCACAAGTGCTTGTTACACTGAGAGACTTTGCATGAACTGTAAACAACCAGGTATTACATAAAAAGTTTAGGGCAATGTTTTGGCCAGAGCTTTTGACATAATTCCCCAGTCAGAAATAGTAAAAAAGCTAAATAAACTGAGAATAAAACCCTTTATCACTCACTGGATTGCCAACTGGATCACAGATAGGATGCAGAATATCAAAATAGGCAAAGTTACCTCCATAAAGAGATCAGTCACAAGAAGAGTCCCCCAGAGTTCTGTCCTGGGAGCTTTCTTGTTTGGCATCAACTTTTCTGAATTAAATCCCAATACCAAAGGGCTCTGGCTGACTAAGTCTGCAGATGACTGCAAGCTAGGAACAGTCATTGAAACCCTAGCTGTCCCCCAGGAATGTTTGTCCCAAATAAGTAACTTGTGTCAAAATAATGGACAAGTATATCTTGCAGAGGATACCACGGCTGTGCAATTGACTGTCCATCTACATAAAACAAAGTTCATCCCTATCTATATTCATAGGTTCATAGGTAGGTACTAGGCTAGCAGCCCAAGGGCCTAAGTAACCCTAGCGAACAAGGTTCCTTGGCTTACGCCACCCAAGAAAGTCAATTTCCTGTGCCCATGTTATAGATAATAACCGAAAATAAATAAATAAATAAAAGTAAAATATATTCAGACACAGCTTGGATCTCTGGAAGATAAACAGACAATTTTCCTCAGGACTCTCTCCTGTGCTGCTAATAGACAGAGGGACCTCCTAAATGCTTTATCCTATACATGGATCCTCTCACGTTATCTGTGGTATAATCCCAGTTATTCTCATTAGTGGTAATAAATAATTATCAACCAAGGAATGTGTAAGGCCATTCTGTAAGTAAATGGAATAGGTTAACTGAAGCACAAAAAGGCAAATTGCCTTGACTTAAAATGTGCCACAAGGACTGCTAGCTTAGTACTTACCTCTGAAGCTATGAACCTATAGTATGAGTAATTCCCTGAAGTATTTACTTGTTAAAGGAAATGTAATTTGTTTTCTATCATGACGTATCATTGCTGCTGCTGCTTTTATTTTTATTTATTTATTTAATGTTATTATCTATTTTATTTCTTTCAAGTACAGGAACTAAGCATAGCCTTTCTCTGGTACAGCACATTCGAAGTGAACACAAATACCCCATATTCGTAAGGTGACTTCCTTGTGAGTAACGTCTGTAGTACTGAAATTCAGAACTGTATTTATATTTGGAAGGTGTCATATGCAATGTTCCCAAAATATGGTGTTGGTAGTGGTTCAAGAGGTAATGAGAAAAGTGCTAGCATGTGAGCTAGATACTGAGCTGATTCAAAAATGGGATTGATTGAATGCAGGGGAACCTCTTGATCATACCTGTTAACTGCCCAGACTTTCACAGAATGTCCAGATTTTTGCCTCATATTTTTGGTCTGTTTCTCCTACAATTTGTGGTTTTCTGGCAAATCACTGGCTATTCACTGAGCACTGAAGTGAGAAAATAATGGCAGACATTTGAGTTTTAGATGTCATATCCTTCAGAAAATTAATGCTAATATAAATCATGTTATTCTATCTACTTTCTAAGTCTGTAAGACCAATATTTAAAAAGTGTCCTTTTTTGGCATGTTTGTCTTCTCTTTATTTGTGGCTTTCTTCAGATTTCTTGCTCAAAGAGGATGAGATGTAGGCTTTTGTTATTGATCTAAAAGTGCTGCAGGACATAGGCTTGACTGAAATGTTGAACCCGTTTCCATGGATGTCATGAGGCTTGACTGCATTTTTCTTTAAGAATCTATTTGAATGCCTGCAACACTTTCTTGGAACACATGGTGTCTGACTTACTCATCTACTATACAGATTGGTATTCCTTTGTCCACTTCCAATACTTTCTCCATTGTGTGTCTGCAAGTCCTTAACAGTATATGGATAGGTGATGATATGGAAGCCATTTGCACACCATAATGTGCATTAGAAGCATTATGATATGTTATGTCTGGTCTATACCATTCCCACACATTGGTGGATTTCTTCATGTATACCCTATAGCACTATCTCTACATTATTCTCAGTAGTAGTACCCTAGGCCTGAACTATGTTACAGCACATCTACTGCTGAGCAGAAAAAGGTCTTCTGTGTCCTTGGAGCTATATGTGATGTATTGTTTCACCTGGCACCCCTGTATACAAGAGTAATAGTGAATACTACTACCTCAGAAAAGGTTGTCTCTTCCTCGAGAGTTTTCAAGCTGTACACAAGAAAAAGGTGTTGAGCTGTGCAGTGTTTCCCTTTCTTGTTCTAATGTCATTTCCTCATTATACTAAGTCTGTGAGCATCTGTCACTGCCTATGGAGTTATCCACTTGCTGTGAAGGGGGGGGGGGTGATGCCAATACACTTTTTGCCATTGTGCTGATGCTGTGTCATAAGAATGGGAGTGATGTAATCACCATTAATAGCCATTCTGCTGTCAACGTCAGCATGCTGTGCTGCAGCAGTACATGTGATTGTTGCTGCTGGTGAAGCTGTTAAGAAATCTGTAATGATGTGATTAATGAGACATGTGACAGGTATATGACTTATATGACTTTGTTTAAGAGTTATGACTTCGAAACCTACCATAAGTGTCTGAAGATGTGCTACAGCTAATGTTGCTGGAGCATCTGATGAGGAAATAGGTATCAGTTTTATGTAAATAGTTACCACGGCAAGTGCTCCTATCATACCTGTCAGCTGTCCAGATTTTTGCAGAATGTTCAGATTTTTGCCTCATATTTTGGTCTTTTCCTCATAAAATTTGTGGTTTTCTGGATTTTTGTGGCAAATCAGTGAGAACTGAATTCATTAAATAATGACAGACATTTGAGTTTCAGACTTCATATCCTTCATAAAATGCATGGTCACACAAGACCTTTTATTTTCTAGCAACTTACTAAGTTTATAAGAGCAATATTTAAAATTTCAAAACAAAAGCAGAAGTCACAAATGGCAGACCAGAGGTTATAAATCCACAACAATCTGGTTTATTAGTCCACAGGTATAGGCGCTTTCATCCCAATCAAATCACATAAGGAACTTCATCAGATACAAGGCTTTAAAATTTAAAAATCAAATAAATAGACTAAATAGTGTATATATGTTGTTTGAATGTTATTAGAAGCTTTGTTTGAAAATCACCTGTGTATTTCTATGTCAAATGTTTGTTTGAATAAGCTGAAAAATAATAAAGAATTATTATGGAAAAAAATAGACTTGATTCAACTTTTGTTTTGGTGTTTTTCCTAGTTTTGAGTGAATTCTACAATTTAAAAAAAATTTTCCCTAATTTTGGGTCTTTGTCCCCCCATTATTTTTGTTTTTTTTCCATTTTTTTTGTACTAAGAGGTTGAGAGGTATGGCTCCTACCCTTAAATTAACAATGTCATCCTAACTCTTACCTTCTATACTGCCTGTATTTGGACATTTGAGGGACCTGAAAGAACTGATGTCAATGACACCTCAAATGATTCTTGGACCATCCTCCTGTACATCAACATCATCATCCCTTATATAGAGTAGGTGCTCTAAATTTATTGTTAAAAGATTGATTAGTGGAAGGCCCACTGGTAGTGCTGCTATGAGAAATTACATTCACCCTAGACTTGTCTGTGTATGGCACAACATATTATTAGTTTTTTTTCCATAACTGTGCCAAAGTGTGATTTCCTCCCCCAATAGCATTCATGTCAGCCACATCCCACATCTTGATATGATGTCTTAGCTACCTGTGGTGACTCCCAACCTCACACTTAACACTCTAATGTTTTTTATACATCCTAGTGCATCTGAGACGTTGTTTCTTCTTCAAGAGTGAAGTTGCCTCTCCTGTGCCTTATTCATTGATGGTACAAAATGCTCTACCTAAAAATACAAGTTTGCAAATAATTATACATTTCCTCCCCTATCTGAATGCAACATTTCTCATATGAATACATGTTTAAAAATGCTTATTCCTAACTTATCTAAGAGTAATCGGTTCAATGGCATGTATTTCACTGACAGACTGAACACTGGGAAAACAAGGAAAATAATTACTTGTGTATGCACCAGTTTTACTTATACCCTCTGCTGTCATTATTTATTTTTTCTTTCGGTCTTTTTTTTGTTAAATGTGTTATACTCTAATGAGCTATGTTATGTTTAAAACTGTGCATATTGAAATGAAGGCCTATGAAGATTTGCTGGAATGTTTGGGAACTGAACAAGAACTATTTCTTTGATTATGTACTCCTTCACTTACAATAACACTGCCTGCACTTTAGTCCTAAACATTTCCATTGCCAGATAACACTGTCTGCAGTAACCAGCTTTATACACATTAAGATAATGAACACTGCACAGAATGTAGCACTTGGACATCCAAATAGCAGCATGCAGAATTTCAGCACTATTGTAAGATTACCTACCTTAGGTCATAGGGTAATGCTGAAGATGTTACACTGAAATGCACTAGTAACTGCCTATTTTCAATTGTTTTAACCTAACTGTGTCTGTGTTAAATCCTTTTAATTTGCACTTTCTGTTGATGCTCACATAAATATAGATCCCAGAACTGTAAAAAGACTAAAAAAAGTTTGGCCCAATTTAAGCAGCTCATATGCAAATTAGGCATTACCATACTTAGGGTTATGAATCATATCAAAGTGCATATGTGTGGCTGCTTTAGTTGGCATAGTTTATTTCATACTGAAGTGAATGAGCCATGCCGTGCTCATGCATGCAGATACAAACTGGGCAGGTCCCAGTCTAATGGCACAACAGGGGTGTATGTGGAAACAGTCAGAGAATGCAACTGCTGTAGTAGTTCTGTTCTTTGCTCAAGTGCGGTTTTGACAGCATAAGTTTTTTCCCATCTATTTATAACGGATAACCCACCCTTGGAAACCTCAGGCTCTAGCAGCCGTACAGATAATATTCTGCTTGATGCATCCACACATACTATTCCTCCAAGCCTCCTAAATCTCATACAGGTATTGGAAGAAAGAAATGAACGCAGCCAAGAGCTTTTACCAAGATGCTGTAATATCTTTGCTGCTCAAGAAAACGTGCAAGGAAATGCAGCCATGACTTCCAGATCCCCAGAAATGGTGGGATCACCTGCAGCAGATGGCAGAGAGGTCAATGCAGCTGTTACTACTAGAACTTCGGAAAGGTTGGCACCACTAGTATCAGATGGCAGAGAGGTAAATACCGATAGCAATGTCAGTTTGGGTAACAACACTAACATAGCGAATTTACTCAGGATAGACCATAGGTTGATAGGTTCATAGGTAGGTACTAGGCTATCTGCCCAAAGGCATTTATAAGCCTAGCCAGAATGTGTTGGCTTTCGCCACCCCCTTAGACTAGTTCCCTGTGCCTCTGTTCAGCAGAGCCACTGAAGTGATCCCTGGGGTAAACTTTCTGTTTCCCATCCACTCGTCAAGGTTTCTCTTGAAGAGTGTTAGTGAGGAGCTCTGCCTAATGTAGAGTGGGATCTTGTTCCAAAGCATGGCAAGCCTCTGGGACAGGAATCTATACCTCCAGCACGTCCTATTTATTGTTGTGGTGAGGTTTAGATCCCTAGAGCGTGTGGTTAGAGGGGATAAGGTTTTCTTTAGGTGGAGCATGTCCATCAATTCTAGGTTAGACATGGCCTTGTATGTCAGGCAGAGATCACCTCTGAGTATGCGATATGAACCGAGTACAGCCAGAGTTTCTTCAGTCGAGCTGTATAGGGCATCTGTTTGAGGCCAGTGATCCTCTTGGTGAGGTACTTCTGTGGTCTTTCCAGCTATTGCAAGTGTCTTGTAAGGTACATCCCAAATGGGGTGTTGTACTCTATGATGGGTTTGATGAGTGATGAGTAGAGGGACACAATGACCTCTTTTGATCTGGATGCTAACCCTTTTATGATTAGGTGGGCCACATAGAAGGATTTTCTAACCACTTTGGCAATGTGATTATCAAAGGAGAGATTACTATCTACTTGGGTACACAGATCCCTCATTACATTTTCCGTATTTAGGAGGCTACGACCTATGTGGTAGTTTGTGTGTACTTTGTTTTTTCCAAAGGGGATGACTATGCACCTTTTGGCATTTAGCTTGAGGCCATTATTTTGACACCATGTATCCGTCTCAGTGAGACCCTTTTGGAGGATGTCTTTGTCAGCTGGAGAGTCAATTATAGCCCCTAGTTTGCAGTCGTCTGCGAACTTGGTCAGCCATAGTCCTCCTGTGCTTGCTGTACCTCTGAGAAGTATATGCTGAACAGGAGGGTTTCTAGGACTGAGCCCTGGGGAATGCCACTTGCAACCGGTTTAGAGTCAGACCTAGCTCCCGCAACTCTCACCATGTGGGTTCTGTCCGTGAACCAACTGGCAACCCATCTTGTGAAATAGGGGTTTATGTTCAGGCTGGTGAGCTTGTCTATAATACCAGAATGGGGAATGGTGTCGAAGGCCTTTGCGAGGTCTAAGTATGCTGTGTGTACCACCTTTCCCTCGTCTATAGCCTTGGTAATTGCCTCAAAGAATTCCACCAGGTTTAGGAGGCATGATCTGCCCTTAGCAAAGCCAAACTGGGTAGGGTCCAGTGTTTCAATGTCTCTTTTAATGAGTTCCATGATTACGTGCTCCATAGCCTTGCAGACCAAGCTATTCAGGTTTATAGGGTGATAGTTCCCAGGGTCTGTTGTGGCTACACCTTTGTGGAGTGGAATAACCATTGCTGTGCGCCACTCTATGAGTACGTAGCCTGTGGAGAGGCTGAGTTTGAACTGTGTGTTTAAGTGAGGGGTTAGTTTGTCTTTGAGTTTGTGTAGGATGCAGGCTGGGACACTGCCCGGTCCCATTAATGCTCTGTTTTTGGCTTTGAAGAGGGCTGTTTTAACCTGAATGTCTGTGATTTCAGGGGCTCTACATTCTTCTGGTATGGTTATGGGCCCTTTTGTGGGTGAGAGGGGGTGAAGTTTGCACTGAATCTGTCTGCCAGGATGCAATATCAGTTAATTCCGTGTATTTTGTGCCATTCTGCATTAACTCCACGCAGATCTTTGCATTGCCACTTAGATTCTTGACATAGCTAAAGAATGCCTTGTGGTTATCTTTGGAGTCCTTGGCAATTTTTCTTTCGAAGCTCACCTTGGACAATTTTATGAGGGATCACAGTTTCTTGCTGATACTGATCCAGGGATGCCTTCCCTTCTTGGGATTTTACTCTTTTCTGTACTAGTTTCCCCCTTCTATTGTATAGCTTGTTTATGGCAGGGGTCCATCAGGCTGGTTTCCTTTGCTTGGAGGAGTGATTCTTGGTTTTGCTTGGGATAGCATGATCCATGCATTCTTGTAGGTGCCCGTAGAATGCATTAGTAAAGGATTTTGCAGCTTGGACAGTGTTATCCTTTAGCATGGGGGCTTTGAAACTTTCCACCTCAGTCTTAAGTAATGTGAAGTTTGTTTTTGAAAAGTTTTTCACTTTGGTTTCTTTATCCAGGGATGGGGACAGAATGTGGATATCCAAAGTGATTTGTTTATGGTCAGATCTAACCAGCGAGGGGTTGACCTCTGGTTTGGAACACCAGTTGCCCATGTTGGTGATGACCAGGTCCAATATGTTGTCACCTCTAGTGGGAGTGTTGACCAGTTGATCCAGGGTGTTTGAGTTTATACATTTTAGGAAATGTTGAGCAAGGGAGTTAGTCCATGAGTAGTTCTCCCAGTTATTGTTTGGGTAGCTGAAATCACCCAATATTAGGGTGTTTGGTAGGACCTTTATGTTTCCCAGTGTTTCCAGAAATGTGGAATGGAGGTCCTGGGACATGGTGGGTAATCTGTAGCAAGCTACAATTTGATTTGCAGTTTTTCCCATTGTTCGCTGCATGTGGATGATCTCTGAAGCATCACACTGTGCCACTAACCTGGAGGTGTGGGTATCCTTGATGAATATGGATACATGCATTTTGAGGTTTAGACTTCTGGCATTGAGTAACATTACCCTCAAATTTTTGTTAGTTGTGCTATTTATGGCGGTAGGTTTGTCTTTTGAGCCTTGCCTAAAAAAAGCACTATGGGGGTGGCAAGAGCCTTGGTCAGTATTCGAAAGCCTAAAGGTGACAGGTGCAAGCCGTGTCTAGCGAAGCAGCATGGCTTGTAAAGAATGTCATCCCAGACAGACAAACACTGGATCGCTTTTGAATGACACCAGAAACTTAGCCAATTTTTGAAATTGATAATTTTTTCTTTATACCATTGTATTATTCTTGGTGAGGGCAGGATGCTACTCAGGGTCAGGGGTCAGGGTCTCTTTTCATGTAATCCAGGGAGGAACTGCTCAGATCATTCACACCAACATGGACAATGACAGAGTCATATTTGTACTTGTTCTGGAGTGACCTGAGTGCTTGTGTTATGTGGCGGATCCTGGCACCCAACAGGCAGCTAACAGTAACCTTCTCCTTATTCATCCTAGTGAGTGGGATGTCAGTGTGCCTGACTATAGAGTCACCTATTACTAGTATGTTAGTATCAAGAAGCAAACATATTTTTACTCAATGAAAGCCATAGCAATAGAGTGACAAGCTCCGCTGACTCTACTAGAAACCGCACTGTTAACGGGTTTAGAACGGGAGCTCATTGCAGTTCTGGTGTTGCAGTCACATATACTATATTTAATGTTATACCCAGAGAAGGAGTATGTATAGACAATGTAGCTGGAAACTCCCATTTGTATGGGATTGATGAGGCTGAACACTCATGGGAGAGGTTAGATAACATGAGAATAGCTAAAGCCAGTATGCACAATAGAAGTTATCCAGTCAAGGAAAGCAGAACAGGTAGGCTTTCCAAATGTTCAGAAGCACATTCTCCAATGGTTATTCCCAGTAATTCCTGCCTTCAGCAACCAACATCCTTTAATACCAACACAATAAGCCAAGGCAATAGAGCTTCCCAGGCACTGACAGATCACTCATCACTTAACAATGACAATACATTTTCTTTCAAAAGATGAGCAATCTAACCCATTTTTGCCCTTTAGTACTGGTGCAAGCAATGTGGTTTGGGCAGCACAATGACAAGACAAAATGATGCAGTTTTGGAATGCAAGCCTTTAATCTTTAAGTTGGAGAAACAGCTTTTGTTATTCAAAAGCATAGAGTTCGACAATCATTATTTAAAGGCTTGTATTCAAAGTGAAGTAGTTCCCAGGGGACTTCGCTTTTATAAGTTCCCAAATAGAACAGCTTTTGACTCTGATCTCTATAAATATTTGTGCAGACTATTCAATGATACAGGAGTAAAATTATTAAAAATCTTAGCAGGAGACAATGGAAGGAAACTAAAAATTCTTAAGGCTGAAATAGCTTTAAATTCAGCCATTGTCAATCACCCTCAACGCAGCCTGTTTCAACCAATGTATGAGCTGATTTTTCCTAAACTGACAAGGCATGTAGTTACCATTATACATCGGAAGCAGCAGAAATTGCAGAGAGATTTTCAGCAGTACCATTTGAATCAAGCTTACCCGCTTCCTATTGAAAGGAACTTTGATGCAAAAAGATTTACTGCAGGAAATCAGTTTGATTCTTATAGACAGAGGCTTTTGCAAGACACTCCTGGCATACATGAGACACCACCCACCTAACATGAAAGGTCATCTACTGTTGTTTATGTTCTGGACTTTCCTCCCTTTTCTTCAAGAATGGCTGAGAAGGTGATAGGACAGCAAACAACAATGCCAGTGCAACCATGTAGCAGTGAAACAGTCATTAACATGGCTGAAACATCGTCCAATTTTGATTCACAGAATCAGTCACAGTCTCCTTTTTTATCTCCAGAAACAACATATCAAGACAACCAAGTATGTCACCAATTGAATGTGACCAGATCAAGGGGGCGAGGAAGAGGGAGAGGAAAAGGCAAAGTATTTTTAACCATAGCTCCATGACACATGCGTACAAGGAGCACTTTCAGGTGAATTCAGCTTTTTGCAGTTCAGTGATGTGTTTAGTGTTCAATTTATCAGACAAGCAATTGACAGATGACCATATCAGAATGTTAAATAAACGGGACTCATTCATTCCATCTCAACGCGCCAACTTGACAGATTTATTACTGGACTTGATACTGTACATAAGGAAGCTGAATTTAAAAGTTTTGTTTGATACAGAAAACAATGAATTGGATCTAATTCACGTTTCTGGTAGTGGTGTTAATAGTTGTAATTCCATCACTTCTCCTGTTAACCACAATAAAATTGATGTCTCTGTTCTTAGGAAAAAGAGTATATTCAATCCTCAATTACACAACACCTGATGTTCATTTTTAAAGGTGTGTGAGTATGACTTCAGGCAAATGTTTGATGCTAATTCAGCAGTTAAATGGTTTAATTTTAGCGACGCTGAAAAGTCTGCTCTTTATGATTTAATTAATGACAGAGACCTTAGAATGATGAAGGCAGATAAAGGCACAGGATTGGTACACATGCAGCAAAAAACATATGAGACTAAAACTAAAAACACTTTAAAAGATGATTGTTATGAACCAATGGCATTAGAGGTGGCTTACCAATACTTTGTTAAGACTGGAAGCTTTGAGGTCTTTACTACATAATCACAGCATTGCAGTAGATGAATTCCAATTCATGGACATCCCTAACCCAAGTTTGGGAAAACTTTCTCGAATCCCCAAGGTCTACAAATCAGCAGTAAACCTGCCCTTCAGACTCATTGTTTCCAACAAAAGGACAAAAACAGAAAAAATATCACAATATGTTGATTATGTGTTAAACCCTGTAGTGCAAGCAACCCCATTTTATACTCGAGACTTTTAGGATTTTTTAAATTTGCTCTCCCAAACAAGGTTTATTAGTGCAGACTGCTTATTAGTGATCCTTGATGTAGCTGCCCTGTATACCAACATTCCTCACACAGAAGGGCTCGACTATATTAAGCATTTTCTGTAGAAATTTGCTAAATTTCCCTTAAACAAGATTTACACATTGTACCAGTTTATGTCTATTGTACTGAAAAATAACTTATTTTATTTAAACAAAATCATCTATAGACAAGTTCAAGGGGAAGATATGGGGTCTAAGATGGCTCCAGCTTTTGCAATTTGGTACTGAGTAAATGGGAGTTAGATACCTTAGTGCATTAACCAGGCTTTCACCTCACACAACATTATCATTGTTTTATTGAAGATATTTTTTTTTTGTTTGGAAAGTTTTAAGAATACCTACTTGAGTCATTCATATGGTCCCTGTCTGATAACATTAGTTTTTTAAAATTTGTAGTGGCAGGGAAAGGGACAACTGTTTCTTTTTTGGACACCACCCTCTCTATTGACAAAGTTACAGGAGAGCTGTCATCAAACATTTTTAGAAAATAAACTTTTCATAACAATTGCTTAGATTATCAAAGTCAACACCCGAGTTTTATGAAGAAAAATGTGGTCAGAGGACAATTCATTAGATTATCTAGGCTTATAAGCAATGATGACATGTTTGTTAAAGAATGTGACTTTCTCACAGGGTTATTCATTCAAAAACATTATCCTATACACTTACTGAATAACATTACAGAATAGGTTAAAGATGCTCGACAGACTAAGTTTAAAGCAATATTAAAATATAGTTTCTCCCCTTCAAAAAGAGTTTCAACAGAATCCGATCATACTCTTAGTTTTTCACTTCCAATGTGTAGAGACTTGGATTCCATTAGAAATATTGCTTCAATGAATTGGAAAATCATACAGAGTGACTTAAACATTCAGAATTAATTTGGGGCTAAACCTACTTTTACCTTCAAAACAACAAAAAAATCTCAAATCATTTTTTGAAAACAATGACCAGCCCTATTTGATCTCTGAACATAAAGATGTTAATACGTTTAATGGCATGGCAGTGTGTGGCAAATGTGTGCATTGTGAATTTATTTTTGTTGGAAATAAGTATTGGTGCAAACATTGGAATGTACTACGTCATTTTAAAGGAAGGTATGATTGTAACAGTTCTTTGGTAGTTTATGCAGCAGTGTGCACAGCATGTCAGTGTTTCTATGGGGGAAGGACTGGAGACAGAAAAAAAGAGCACAATGCAGCAGTCAGAGCTAGAGACACTTCTAATGCTCTTGGAAAACACAGTTGTTGTGTCTTTCGGCTTTTCCCAGTTAGAGGTCACCACAGTGGAACTCCGGTCTGCTAATGATTGGCAGTAGATTTTTACATGCCAAGTTGCCAGCTCTGACACACAACCTTCAACGAAGGTATGCCCATTCACACATGTCTCAACACAGAAGACACTGTAGCTGAGAATCGAATAGGACAATGTCGTACTGTGAGGCGACAACTCTACCGCAGCACCACAACCGCAGTCTCTTGGAAAATACAGTACTAAAGGTATTCATTTTTCAAAGTTTTCATTCATGGTTTTGGAACAGCTAGCCAACTTTTTTAGTGATTATGGCAATTTGTTGCAGGTGATGGAATTGAAGTGGCAGTTAAGGCTTAATGCAGAGTGCCATCCAGGGCATAATGAAGCACTGAATCTAAAATGTGCACTGAGATGGAAGCAGTAAATGGTATTTCACGCCCATTTTTTATTGTAATATATGATTCACGCCCATTTTCACACCCATTTTTACTGTAATATATGTTTTACACCAACCATTTATCAGATATGTCAATTTACAGTATCTTCCTTACATAAAATGGGAGTGTATTATCTTTATTTTGCACAGAGGTTCATTGGAGGATTTTGAATTTATGTAAATAGGTTATGTTTACAGTGTTCTTAAACTTCATTGTGCACATCTCATACTCATTCTGAAGACGTTCCAACACATTAAAGGAATGAAAGCTTAATACATACAATCGGGTTTGTGGTTATTCCATTTCATATAATTTTATTTTTTTATTCTAAGTTGGTTAATGAAGTTCTTATTATATGTAGTAGTAGTTCTGTTCTTCACTCAAGTGCAGTTGTGAGAGTATGTATATATATATATATATATATATATATATATATATATATATATATATATTTCTAAATATATATATATATATATATTATATATGTGTATATATATATATATATATATATATATATATATATATATATATATATATATATACACATATATATATATATATATATATAAAATATATAAATATACATACATATATTAACCTATATACCTATATATAAAGACAGATAGATATATAAATATATATAAAGACAGATAGATATATGAGTCAATGCTGTTTCCTTGACATTCTGGAATATCAAACCACATATGGTCGAGACAATATGATCAACATTATGGAACCTAAAAAAACAACAAAAATATACAATGCTGTGTTTCTGTAGTAGGCCAAGCTCTCAAGCACCCCCCACGTCCCCAGCTAATTATATATACTAACTATGAAAGCAAACACTGCAGTGGGAAAGGACAAACTCCGCAGTCTTCACTTTACCATGATCTCAGAGCAAACAGTTTAACCGTTTGCAGATTAATGTTCCAAAACACTGATATTCTCAAGGGAACAAGCATATATAGATACGGGTGTACCAAATAATACCAATGGTGCTATAATTGACAGTGAAAATTGTCAGCAGGTGGCCAACACATTTAATGGCCCACAATGAAAATGGCTGACATGGGCGTAACATCATAAGTGCAATGGCTGACAAGCTGAACACCAAAAGCATGGACCGAATGGAAAGGTTGACAGTCAAAAAAAAAAAAGTGAGGAGGGAAGAGGAGAAGGTAGAGAAGAGAAATCAGGGGAGAGACATACACCACAGAAAAAAATTAAAATAAGTAAAGTGTCTACGTAGAAGAAAAGTATAAGTGTAATGTACATTCTTTGCTATCATATTCTGTTTCTCGTTGTGGATATGCAAATATACTCTGGAAGAACACTGTAACAACATGAAAGCAATGTGCATATACAGTAGTGTGTGATTGTATCATGTCTAAGAAAATGAAATAAAAAAACACAATAAAAATAATCTAAGAAAAGAAAGGTTGAATCTATGGGTGCAGACCTTAGAGTTATGTCTAAATCTAGATGAGAGGTACTGCTATGCCCAGGAAGTGGATTTTTTTCTAAAATGGTACTATGCTGGTAGCAAAAGCCTTAACCAGTGTGCAAAAACCAAAGGGATAAATGTCCACTCTGTTTCTGGTAAAGCAGGTTGACCTCTCAGGAACCCCCTGTCATGCTACAACTTCCTAGGTCATTTAGGAATGACACCACTTACATAACCAATCATAACAGCCTTTTATTTTGTCTTTGTATTACAACTTCATTCTTAGTGATTGCAGAATATCTCTTAAAAATAGAATTTTTCCTGCCACAGACACATGTATAGAGATGCTCATCTTATCTCCCCACATGTGCCCAAGGAGGACAACAACATCTCCTCACAGGGACAACCAGAAAGCTAAATCCACACTTGGGGAGAAGGATAGATGGGCTGTGGTCACAATCAAAATACAACTGTCAGTAATAACACAGTCAGCTAGTAATGATAAGAAAAGAAAATTTTATTTTACAGATTATCTTATTGTGTCTAAAATACTATTTGAATGAATGCTTGTTTACAATACCAGGACCTTTACTCATTCACACACATATAAGCACATGCACAAAGACAAAAATGAAAAAAAAGCTTCCTTTATCCTCTAAAGCAATCAATACAATACAAGCAAAGTCTATTCTCGTCAGACTCCTCACTCTATTTGTTTTTCATATATATAAAAATCTTTAAATTGTTATTTTTGTCATTTTGTCCATGTTAAATTTTAGATATTCTACACTTTTGTCAATGTTAAATGTGAGATATACCACAGTTGTTCTTAATGTCTTCTAAGTTTGAACTGAATTGTCACTTTTGCCCATGTTAATTTTGTCATTGTAGTGGACCCTATGTATCCTTCTTTATGATACTATGCAAATATTTACTGTAAATGTCTTTTTTTTCCCTCTCTGTTGTGGAGCTTTTCTCCCTGGGCCTCCACTGATAATGGGATTTTGGCCCAGTTGGACTTTCCCTAATAAATACAAATAAAATAAAATACACACACACACACACACACACACACACACACACACACACGTATATAGTGTGAATATATATATGTGTGTGTGTGTGTGTGTGTGTGTGTGTGTGTGTGTGTGTGTGTGTATGTGTGTGCACTGTGTGTAATTTATAGATAGATAAATATTATATGTAAATTAACAGCATGTGAATGTAAAGAAATGAAATATGTGGGTGTGAATCAGGAATATTTTGATGAAGTAGCCGTCTCATCTTTCCTCAAAAGTACAGAAGGTTAAGAATAACAAAAGTAGTGCAAAGAGTCCACCTTCACTGTACATATTCCTCTAACTTTTCCAGGTTTAACTAATGTAGAATTTTGCAGCATATAACTAGATAGCCCAAGTATCCTTGTAATTACATATGTTTCTGTTGCTAAGAGCAAAACAATGAATAATTCCTTTGTCAATAATCAGCAATGTAAGCATTTGGGCTATATAACCTTTTTTATTTCTTTTTATTTTATTTTTTTTTGCATTAGATACAGGCATGTGTGAACATGCAAACTCACACTCATAGGTACACATTCACACACATATGTAATATATGCATACATATTTTTGTGTGTGTGTATGTGTGTGTGTTTGTGTCAATAGATATAGATTTATCCAAACAAAAGCGTAAAATGTCTCACATACAAACCACTTAAAAATTATAAAAAATACACTGCCAAGCTAAAAATCTTCACTGTGCAATGCACCTTGACCCTCATGTAGTACAGATGCATCAGATATATTCAAATGACCCCTTAAGGACATACTATTGCCTCAACTAGATACCATCTAAATGGTCATTATCTCTTTAAATCCTTAAAAGTCACACCCTATTAACTGCAGCCATACCATCTTTCACCTTTTTTTCTGAGCTCACCAGTACAGTGTACGTGGATTATTTGGCCATACTTTGGAAAACACAGTCCGATGTCCTTAAAAATTAGGATGATTGCAAAATATCCCAAATAACATAAAGCAGAGGGTATAAAGCCATACAGACCAACCATTACATAAAAACTACTAGAAAGTCCCAGCCAAGTTAAAGTCTTTACTCTGTAATACCTTAAACTCCCTGCAGTGGAGGTTCATTGGATACATGCAAATGGCCTCTTAAGGCTCTACCAGTTATTTCAGCTACATGGCCTCTGATTGTTCATGATGTTTTACTTTTAACTCTTTACTGGTACACTCAAGCCAATAAAGTCAAACCCCTCAAACTATAGACATGCCATGATTCACACTTTTTCTTAATTTTGTCCCCCTGACCATCTTTGTAATGCCTGTTAACCCTAACCCTGTCTCTATCCATAATGCACATCTTAACTTAAAAATACCCTTCCCATAGCACTACCGCTATTGAGAAAAAAGAATAGAGCTGGATTTGGCTGGTTTATGAGTAGTGTATATGAAAAGGAAATGTGTTACCTTTTTTGATGTACTGAGTGTCTGTGCTTTCTGTTTTCAGTATACTGAATGGTCAACATGTCTTGGTGGACGGTTTATGTGTTGACCAAGTAGCATATTGATCATTCATTACATAGTTATAGATATAGATATAGATATAGATATAGATATAGATATAGATATAGATATAGATATAAACATACATTGATTCTGAGTGTGAAGGCTGCCAGCCCAGCTAGCTGGAATTTTGTAAATAATTCTGTCATTTGGGAATAGTAATATGATTTGCATGCTTGTTTTACAAATGTAAGAAAACTATATGCTATGTGTATATTAAATTACTGGTACCGAGGTGTGTGTTAAACTATATGTTATGTGCTGAGCTTCAAGAATGTAATCACAGTGTACCCTACTGGAAAAGAACAGAGATAACTTGCAAACTCTAAGAAAATAAGTGAAATGTTTACAATGGTGTTATCTCAGCTAGGAGGCAGAATGCCTGCAGCTAGAAATTCTTTCTATTGTCTGGAAACAGAAATAATTACAGGTTTCAAAAGTAAAAGTGTTTACCTGTTTTACAGCTTCCAGTTCCAGGCAAACTTCTGAAAAATAAATATTTTTGACCCAGAGGTGGCAAAGAATGTTGTAATCTGAGATAGCCCAGTAGAAATGTTTGATAGTAACTTAAGAACTATCTCAGAGAGTGAGTCTGTGCATTTTGTATTTGTATTTGGACCTAGAAGTATCCTCTCATCAGCATTTTTTATCTATATTTGCCTGGCTCTGTAAGTAAGTCATTTAGGGCATAGTATCTCTTATATATATATATATATATATATATATATATATATATATATATATATATATATATATAGGAATACAGTAAAGATTAATTTAGATGTTTTCTGTATTTATTTGAGACTGTCCTGCAATGTTGTTTTGAAGTATTTCCTGTGATTCTGAACTCTGTTGTCACCGTGTTGAGTTATTGAGTATTGTCTTGTTCTTTTATTATTTATTATTAAATATATTTAAACCTTTTTAATTGTGACTGGCTTGTTTAGAGATATTTATGTTCTTAGAGTACTTGCTTATGTATTTGGTGACACTGTACAGGCCACTCTTAAATAGCCTTAGTCTTGGACACACTTACCATTTGGATAATAACATTAAGTAGAGTAGAATTGGTCACCCTTTGGGAAGGGCCTTATAGTGGCTGATAAGAGTGTTTGGTGACAGCTAGTACTACCTTATAGTCTGGGCAGAAGGGGGCATAGCTAGTAAACCTGTGCCAGCATTTCCCAAGAGTATCTGTGTGTTTGTATATAAATCATATCTCAAAGTGTGTGTGTGTGTGTCAGCTACTTGAGCAGGGACACAAAACACTGGTTGGACAGGGAGGGTGCTGGAGGTTTTGGCTTGACCACTTGGCTGAGATCATAACCCTATAGCTGTGCCAGTGGGGAGTTTTATTAGGGATCTGGAGAGAGAGGGAGAGGGAGAAACCAGCCCCATACTGACTGTGATCTCTGTGTGCTCTTAAGGGAAATTGTACTTTACTGTGTGTGTACTTGTCATCCTCCCAATGTGCACGTCTCTCACTGGTGCTAGTGGTGAGGATTGAGGCTCCTTGATTGCTGGGCCAGTGCAAGGGCATCACATATTAATGGGTTGGCAGTGGTGGGATAGCCACATCACACTGAGCATCACTCAAAGTTCATGCAATGGCAATTTAAGTAAAATGTGATTTTTGTTTAACTGTTGCACTGGTGCAATTATTTTCTAACAGAAAATACTGCAAAACTGTATAAGTGGAGTGCCTAGTATGAACATCAGATGTTTGTATGCATGTATGTATATCTGACTGTGCTGTATGCAAATACAAATTTATAACTAACTGCAAAGCCATTCTTATTATCTGGATGTGACAATGGCTGATATTTCAGCCTGTCACATTTGACAATTCAAATATAAATGAGATTCTATGTACAACCAGTAGACAAACTTTAAAATGTCAACCTGTACTCAAAATTCCAAATTAAATGCCAGAAACAAGTTTATAGAGTAGATGACAGAGAAAACTGCCAATAATTAACAAGTAACCATTTATATTGACTATAGTACATGTTTTCTTTAGATAATGGTAGGGGATAGGAATTCTGTATGTTTCGGCAAAATGTATAGAGATTTACAATGATCACTAAAATAGTTCATGCATTATGAAACAAAATTCTGTACCCATATAATTTACAATCTTATGCTAGTACTGAATATTTGAGGATCATTAAGAGAAATGTTAAGAGAAAAATGAAGAAATGATGAAAGTTAAATAGGTTTCATTACTTTTGACACCATTATTTTTGGTACTTTTTATTATCTCTTATTTTCAGGAAATATTTTATGCATGAAAAACTTTGAATTTAATTGGCTTAAAATCCATTGGCATTTTAAGAAAATATCTTTACAATGATATTGAATAAAAATGTGAATTAGTAATGTGTTGAGTAAACCTACAAAGTACACAGTCCAGATAATTTCGAAAACATGCATGCACATTCAGTAATAAGGTACACATAATGCTTCACAAATTAAAAATACATATTTAGAATATTTAGCCAGTTATGGTGTTACTGGGAAAATACACAATGTTTTCTGTGGATATCTAGATGCAAATGCTGTCACAAACATACATCATACACACACACTCACACACGCACACACACACACACACACACACACACACACACACACACACACACACACACACACACACACACATGCATGAATGGTGACTTCAGTTATACGTGAAATTTATTCATATTCTGTAACCACATTCTACACTAGGCAAAAGTTATTTTAACAAGATGTAAAGATGGAATGCAACACCAGCTTTAGCAGTGGACTGATATAAAATTGCTCCTTTGCATTTCAAAGTGCATTTGTAAGGAATCCAGGGGATGGGAGAAATAGCAATAAAGCATGATTAGGCTTTGCTACATTAATATGGAGAAGAGAATCCTTTAAATGATGATGGGTGCTAATATATGCTTAATGACTTATGTTTTATATTCAGTGATTTCATCAAGAGCTCAGAAAATCATAGATAATGGCAGTGCCCTAATCAGGCCTCATAAGGAGAGAAGAATACAGATATGAAAAAGTAATAGGCCTAGCAAACTTAAGGATGAAGAAAGGGTTTTTCTTATCAAAAGTTCTGTAACATATTAGAAATCAGGTATCATCTGCAGGTTACTCAAATATTCAAATAGTCTAGCCAGACCTTATATATTAAGAAGTGAACCCTCTGTCTATCTTTCTCTCTCTCTCTCTCTCGCTCTCTCTCTCTAAATATATATATATATATATATATATATATATATATATATATATATATATAAGAAAAAAATGCAAAGAAAAGAAAATAATTAGTTCTAATAAATTCTCACTTGCTATAATCAGATAGCAGGCTGAGCAAACCAACATTTTTCAGTAGTGCTGGACAAATCAAGATGCTTTGAAATCCATGTGACAAACTAAATGCACTATCTACTAACTCCTTTATTAAGTGTTTTCAGCATTGTTGAGAGATTTAGGATGTGAAATAGCATGTATTTCAACATACAAAAGCTAACATGTCAGGCAGACATGGTATTTCTGCTAAGTGACAACAGCTGTCACATGCTGGTTCAGTTTACCGTCCAATGACAGAAAGCCACTTCCATACCATTAATCAGACGCACAATCAAAAACATTCCTGGGGATTCAATAAACTTAATGTAGGCTTAGTGCGAAGCCTACATGTAATTTACGTGTTTGCATGATGAGCAGCAGCATTCATTTCATATGCATGCTGCTTATTGTGTTTACATAAGTGTGGTTTTGTGGCCAGCAACAGCGGTGTTGGTCAGGTAACTATGTAAATCAACATGAAGACCTGCAGACATGTACACCTGTTTACCTACAAGCAAACTAGATCTGTAGGATTGTGCAGAAAGCCATAATGATTGCCAGAGTTTTTAATAAACCAATGTTTACAATTCCAACACATTACATGAGATTGTATACAGTGCAGAGTAGTGTGGAAACCTGTTTTAGGCATATTGAATAAAAGTTTTGCAACTGATCAGGAAGGGTACAAGGATTGCATTATAAATAATTATTTAAGAAAAGTGTGTGCATTGAAAAGGGACACGTGGATGAATTGTAGGAAATAACAAGGGAAAGAGGACAGGTGCAACTTGGTAATGTACAGCAGATGAGGGCATGTCAATGTAGGGTTAAGGTGCCTAGGCAGTGAGACATCTCCCTATGGTGCATTTGGTTGGAAACACATGGCTGATGTGACATTCAGCTGCAGATAAATATGACTGTTGTGAATTCCCGGAGAGGGGGGGGGGCAAGAGAAGCACACACTATCATACTCATAGCTTTAATAATGATTACATAGGGGTAGATGAAGTAGTGAGTGTTGTACTCAGTGTACAGTACATGCTTACATAACTACAATGTACAAAAGTATGCTGCACCATGAAGGCAATCTTGCATGCCACTGTAGTCACATTTATGCTCCAGTATGCATTTTAGGTAATGTTCCCTAGACACAGTGAAGTGGGTAGTGGTCCACACACATCAGTTATAAAGGCACTGCTCATTGTAAACTGTATTTTCACTGCCAATGACATGCCCTCTTGCCAGCCTGCTGCTGATATCTTTCATAGTGCCTGCTGTCTCATGTTGCCTTGGGGGACCAAGACATCATTTTTCCCTGTACATTTGATTACTGAAGTTGTATTTGTGGCACTACATTTTTCTGTTTGCCCACAGGGAATTAGCAACAGCCATATTTCTCTGCAACTGAATGCCAGTTCAGCCATGTGTTCCCAACCAAATGTACCACAGGGAAATGTCTTGCTACCTAGGCACTTTCACCCACTTTGAAGGCTATTTTTACCTCAAAGTCTTCTTTCAGAGACTAAATGAGTTCCCTACTTTGCTTGTTTAGATTAATGAGGGTCTTATTGCTCTGTTGTGCACATTCCCTCTTAGTTATCGACAGGATTTTCTTTCTTTTGTTGCATAACCTATTAATAACAGGAGTCTACCAGGGTGGCTTGTTTATGCAGCCTGGTACAACCATTTCGATGAAGTTGTTTATATGGTCATACAAGGCTTTTCTGTATGCCTCTGCATAAGTTTCTGTGTTTTCTGGATTTGAAGGAGCTTGGAAACTAGCTATACCATCCCTTAATTGGGGTAATTTACCACAGAGACGTTTTTTAAAGTTTTGGGAATTAAGTGGGGGGACTAATTTTACCTTTATTCGAAGACAGACCACTTTAACTGATTTCTTGTTACACTGGAAAGTATTAGGGTACAACCCAACACCCTAATAATGGGGAATTTCAACTACCCCACCATTAACTGGGAAAACTACTCATGTACCAACTCTTTTGCTCAACGTTTTCTAGATTTCATAAATTCCAATGCCTTGGATCAACTTATTCACACCCCCACCAGGGGCAGCAATATCCTAGACCCGGTCATTACCAACATGGGAAACCAGTGTTCCACACCAGAGGTCAATTCCTCGTTGGTCAGATCCGACCACAAGCTAATTAGCCTAGACATTCACATCCCACCCCCACCCACAATTAGGGAAACCATTGTAAAAAACTTCTCCAAAGCCAACTTCACACTTCTTAAGACAGAAGTGGCAAACTTCATGACACCCATGCAGACGGACAATAGAGGTATGACTGCCGAATCCTACACAAATGCACTTCATAAGCACTTACACGAGTGCATGGATCATGCTATCCCTAATAGAACCAAGATGTTATCCTCCAAAAAAAGGAAGCCAATCTGGTGGTCCTCTGCCATAAACAAATTCTACAACAAAAGAAAGAAACTGTTGCAAAAAGAGTAAAATCCCATGACTGGAGGAACTCCCGGGTCAGCCTCAGTAAGAAGCTGAGATCCCTCATAAAATCCTCCAAAGCTAGTTACGAAAACAAAATTGCCACTGACTCTAAAGACAACCACAAAGCATTCTATAGCTATGTCAAGAATCTAAATGGGAACACTCAGATCTGCTCTGAGTTACAGCACAATGGCACTAAATATACAGAACCAACTGATATTGCCAACATCCTAGCAGATAGGTTCAGTCCTAACTTTACCCCCCTCTCACCCCCTAGAGGGCCCATCTCTATACCGGAAGAATGCAAAGTTCCTATAATCACGGCTGCACACTCTCCAAAGCCAAGAACACAGCATCCATGGGACCTGGCAATATCCCAGGCTGCGTTCTACATGAACTACAGAATGAACTGGCACCCTACCTAAGTACCATGTTCAATCATAGCCTCACCTCAGGCTTTGTACCCACTGAATGGCGCACTGTGACGGTTATCCCACTCCACAAAGGGGGAGCCATGATGGACCCTGGGAACTACTGCCCCATTAGCCTGATGAGCCTGGTCTGCAAGGCCATGGAACGTATCATCATGGAACTCATAAACAAAGACATTGGTAATCTCCAAACTCTGGACCCTACCCAGTTTGGATTTGTAAAAGGCAGATCATGTCTCCAAAACCTGATTGACTTCTTTGAAGCAGTCACCAAAGCCATAGATGAGGGTAAAATGGGTCACACAGCTTATCTAGATCTCGCCATGGCTTTCGACACTATCCGCCACTCTGGAATTATAGATAAGCTCACTAAACTAGGTATAAATCCCTATGTCACAAGATGGGTTGCCAAATGGCTCACAGACAGAACCCACACTGTGAAAGTAGCGGATTCCAAATCTGATATCAGACCAGTGACAAGTGGAGTACCACAGGGTTCAGTCCTGGGTCCTATCCTGTTTGGTATCTACTTCTCTGAAGTGCAGGTCAACACAGAAGGTCTTTGGCTAACAAAGTTTGCAGATGACTGCAAACTAGGAGCCATAATCAAAACTCCTAACGATGTGGACAAACTACAAAAGGGCCTCACTGAGACAGATACCTGGTGTCAAAGCCATGGCCTGAAGCTCAATGCCAAAAAGTGTATTGTCATCCCCTTTGGTAAAAACTCTGTACCCATGAACTACCACATAGCTGGTAGTCTACTTAATGCCAAAAATATGATGAGACCTTGGGACACAGGTGGACAGTAGTCTCTCCTTTGATAATCACATTGCCATAGTGGTCAGAAAATCCTTCTACATGGCTCATCTCATCACAAAAGGTTTCTCATCCAGAAAAAAAGAGTTCATTGTTCCCCTCTACTCATCACTCATTAGACCCATTATAGAGTACAACACCCCTTTTGGTATGTACCTCACAAGACATCTACAACAACTGGAAAGACCACAGAAATACCTCACAAAGAGGATTACTGGCCTCAAACAGATGCCCTATGCAGACCGTCTCAAAAAACTACAGCTTTACTCCACCGCATATTGCCTACTCAGGGGCGATCTCTGCCTAACATACAAAGCTATGTCAAACCCAGAGCTGTTGGACATGCTCCACTTAAAGAAATCCCAATCCCTCCGAGCTACATGCTCTAGCGACCTAAACCTTGTCACCACAATAAACAGAACATGCTGGAGGGATAGATTCCTGTCCCAGAGACTTCCCATACTCTGGAATAGACTACCTATCTATGGCAAACAGGGCTCCTCATTAGCACTCTTCAAGAAAAATCTTGATGATTGGATGGGAAATGGGAAATTCACCCTGGGGATCACTTCTGTGGATTTGCTCGACAGGGGCACAGGAAACTCATTTTCTTGGGTGGCAAAAGCCAGGGTACATTTTTTGGCTAGGTTTGTATGGGTCCTAGAGCCAATAACCTAGTACCTACCTATGAACCTATGAACCTATGTTACCAGTGAGGGCATGATAATGGGTGGAGGAGGTGCAGCACTCTCCCATATTTATGAGTACTAGAGCTAAGATATTTATTTCCCTAGTGGGATTGCAGACTAGCTGCTGCAGGGCATTTGAATTTACAAAGTCTAGAAATCTTTGGGCATGCATGTTAGTGTTCATGTATGTCTCCAAATAAATGGAGGGGTAGTTAAAATCATCCATTAATATGGTATTATGCTGGATGGTAAGTGATTCTAATAACTTAAGATATGATGTGTGGGTTTCCCTGTTCATAGTGGGGGACCTGTATCTAGCAAGAATCTTCTTCTTTCGGCTTTTTCCCCAGTTAGGGGTTTCCACAGTGGATCACCTGTCTGCTCATGATTAGCAGTGGAGTTTTATGGTGTTGTTGTGCCAGCCTGATGCCTAACCTTCCACAGAAGGTACACACATGCACGCACTCACACCTAGGGCCAATTTAGAGTGTCCAATCCACCTACAGCATGTCTCTGGGATGTGAGAGGAAACCAGAGCACCAGGAAGAAACCCACATGACCACAGGGAGGACATGCAGACTCCACACAGAAGGCACCCCAGCTGATATGGTAATGGATTTTCCCATTGTTAGTTGGACATGGATTAGCTGAAGCATGTCATATTGCTTGACCAGCCTTGAGATGTGCTTATCCCTTATGTAGATAGATACACATCCATCTTTTGCTCTCTCATGTTCAGAGGGTGTTTAGAATGTTTGAAAGGCATTATAGCCATGCACTGATGGGGTGCTTTTCATGATTTTTTTAACCATGTTTCCAAGGAAAGCTTCCATGGAGTGCAGTTTCTTGTTGGGGTTCCTAACATTGAGCAGTAACACCTTTAGCTTGTCTAAAGTAGCTTTTGTTATGTTGGAAGTTTTGTCTGTTTGTCAATGCCTAAAAAAGGCACTATAGGGGTGGATCATGTTTTGACTAATAGCTGAAAGCCTAGACTTGACATTGGAAGACCATTCCTTGCAAATCATCATGGCCTATTAACCATGTCCTCCAAGGATAAAAAGTATTAGTCCCCATTGTAATGACACCAGTTGCTAAGCCAATTGCTAGTCAGTTATTTTCTGCTGGTATTGTGGCATCATCCTTGGAGATGGTAGCATGCTGCTCAATGCTAGGCTCATATTTTGAGAACTATGTCATGCCTCTCTTCATATAGTGTAAAGAGGTACAGATGAGGTCATTCATGTCCATATGAACCATGACTGAGTCATACTGGTACTTTGTGTGATTTGGCAAATCCTAGCACCTGACAGGCAACTAACTGTAACCTGCTCCTTATTCAGTCTAGTAAGAGGGACATCATTGTTTTTTACCATAGAGTCATGGTGTGTTTAGCCTTTGGGCTTAGTAGTTAAGGCACAATGAGATGTGGCTTTATGTGTTGTGATAGGAATTGTCTTGTTTGTGTACATGCAGAGATTTTGAGGACTGCACCTGAAACGTCTTTGAGGTTTGAGTAAGTTACATGTGAGCACCTCCAGATATGTAGGACCATGAGTGTGATCCTCTGTGGGTGCGATGAGTGATGCATGTGAATCACTGACAACCTGTTTGGTGCTTTTTGTGTCTGTATGTGAGAGTATTGCCTCCAGTGCCAATGTGTAATTACATCTCTCACATACTGTATTTGTTTGTTTGAGAAATAAGTGGCTGTCAGTGCACATAAGGCAATTGTTACATTGTCTCAGGGTGCCCATGTTCACCAAGCTGGACGCAGAGATAGCAGAAAAGTGCCCATCCATGGTTGCAGGTCCTAACATGCACTTGAAAGAAGAGGAGTGGAGGGTGTTTGTAACCGAATGAAGGAAAGGTGCTTACGTGGTGTAATCTGCAGGTAACCTAACCAGTGATACTGCCCAGCACAAAATCAGATACTCTCTGAGCAGCAATAGTGCTTGGTGCTATAATAAGGTAACTACCACTTCCAGCCAATAAAACACTGACTTGAAAGAATCTCTAGTGTGTTTCCCCAGGCTACCACCCAGTGCCTTTAGATAGAACATCTACTGACCTCTTGTAAAAACGCAGAAAAGTGATTGCTAGAGTGTACAAATATACTACTTTAACCAACAGATAGCTACATAATGAATTCAGAGAAAGTCAATCAGTAAAACAGACAATGAAAGACAGAATGCAATTTTTTTCAAAATACGCACAAAGAAAGGCAAAGAAATAAATAAAGACATAAACAACAGGACAGAAGGGGAGGAGGTTATAACACTCAATTTACAGTAAGCATGTGCAACTTAAACTCAACAAGTTTAAAAAGCAGATCAAGGAATGGAAGGCTAGATGGAAAAATAAGGGTTCAGGCACCTAGGCAGCAAGACATTTCCCTTTGGTACATTTGGTTTGGGACATATGGCTGAAATGACATTCAGTTACAGAGAAATAAGGCTGTTGGTAACTCCATGCAATTGGTTATTAAAGCTGTGGACATGGCAGTGTGTGCTTCTCTTTGCCCACAGGGACTTAACTCTGTCTGTACCAATTTATTTTGGAAGATGATATGACAAACTGTAAATAGGAAAACAATTAATGGACATCAAGTTCTCCAGCATGTACCCATATAAATAATATTATAAAGGAAACAAGAAAAAAAGAAAAAAATCAGATACTGGCCACCACACTGAACAGCTTCAAAACTTTTATTTCAAAACACAGTTAAAAACATAGGAATAACACAGGAATGAGTGCTTTTAGGTAGAGTATCTACAGTTCTTTTTTGGTTTGGCTTTGCTGGTGTGTTTGAAGACTCCACACATTATGGCAGAAAAGCAGGATGTTGGAGAGGAACTGGGTCACAGTTCTCATGGTACATATACAATCTGGACAGAGAGAATAAGAAGAAATGTGACAACTGCAAGTAATCCTTTACTTGCTTTGGACTTACATATACTGTCTGATAAACATGTGGTGGGTGATTCTGCTCAAAAAGAAAGAGTGGCCTTTACTGACTTAGTAAATACCTTACATAATAAATTTATGAAATTAAAGTGTCTACAGTGGCAAAGACATCATTTGGAGGCCTATTTGAAGTATGGCATAGTTCCAAGAGGCCTTCGTGTACTGTACATGCCTTCGCAGAGTGAGTACTATCCAGAACTTTTAGCCAAGTGGCAGAGTTTAAATTTAGAGACTAGTTTCTCATATATGTGTTTATTGCTAGACTTTCATGCTCCACAAGAGATATTTTGGTGAAAGAAATTGACACTTTACAAAAAGATTTAGAGCTGGAATATGTTGATGAATTTTACATGAATAAACTGGAAGAGATGCATTGTTTGGTATCTACCTTAGACAATAAATTGCAGCAAACAAAAACTAAGAAACTGATGAGTGACTATCATGATTTTAAACAGGGCAACATTTTTATGTGGCCTAAAGAGAAACCAGTCCAGCCTGAAGCATTTACTTCTTCAGTAAAAAAAAAATCACTGAAAACACCTACCCACCAGGGCAGGCACCCTCATTCTCATGTATGTAGTCATAATGTTTCCATGACTACAAGGGAGGAGTTGAACAGTACGCAGTTCAGGTCCACCATTCAGTGTCCAACTGCAGCACCAGTAGAGATGACACAAAGGTGGATGGATGACCCTGCTTGAAGGGAGGAGACCAACATGGCAACCCACAAATTGATTAGTTGACCAGGACAGGAGTCAATTGCTGGCACCATGGGAGGACAACCTTTGACTTCTAGCATGGAGAATGAATCGGCATGGCTAGGAGCATGGCTGAAAGTTTTTGAGATGGGAATGGGTTCTTTTCCATCACTGCGTGTACCAGTCAATAAGTAGGGTGAGTGGAGACAGAGCCATATGAATCAGAGAGAGGCAAAGAAGCAGCGAATATCCACTTAACTGGTGATTCTAATTGTATTGTTTATAATATATCTGACTACTTTTTGTCTGCAGGTGAACAATATGTTCTTAACAAAGGCTTAACATTTGTACCGAGTACAGGAACAATATATTCTCAGGTTATTCTTGACTTGATGTTATATGGTAGGAATGTATCACTTAAAAATGTATATGGTAATTCAAACCTGCCACAGAACAAGGCGTTGAGACAGTCCAGCACTTTTACTCCACCTACTAACACTACTGTTAACACTTTTTTGAGACTATGTGAATTGGATGTAAAGCACTACCTAGAAGATAAGGGCAACAGTAAGTTTTTTAACCTGCCCATTTTACAGAGGCAAGCATTGAATTCATTAAAAAATAATGCAGATATTGTGATAAAACCAGCGGATAATGAGAGAGTTGTAGTAATGAATAAGAGTTTCTATCAGAGAAAAATCTTACAACTGCTATAGGATGAACACACTTTTATATGTATATCCCCTATAATGGTTAGTCATACAGCTGACAAGGTAAAGCAAAGATTTATAGAATTAAAACAATTAGGGCTAATGTCAGAGGACTTATACACATTTTTATGGATAGAACATCTAATGGTGCCTATATTCAAGGCACTACCTAAGATACATAAAGATACGGTTGACCCCCCACTGAGACCTATCGTCTCAAGCAGGGGTTGGGTCACAGAGAATGTATCCATTTGGATAAAATGTACATTGAAAAAAGTTTTAGATAAATGTCCCAGTATACTAAGGGATGCAGGACACTTCTGAACATTGTTGCATAAGTGTATTACGCAGAATGAAGGACAGAATTATATTATGGTTACACTAGATGCAAATAATTTGTTTACTGTCATTAGCAACACCTATGGCATATCAGCCATAGAACACATACTATCACAAGTAGCTAACTTTGAGCTTGATAACATTAGACTAAGTGAGCTGCTTAAAATAGTGTTAGAAAATAACATATTAATGTGTCAAGATGCATATTATCACCAGAAACAGGGGGTGGCTATGGGCAGCCCCTGTGCTAACACTTACGCAAACTTAGTGTTGGCTTACTGGGAGAACAAAGTTATATATGGAGGGCAACATCCATGGAAGAACAAGTTAATTTTCTATGTGCATTTTGTGGATGATGTTTCTTTGGTAAGGGGGGGGGTGTGGATTTACAAAAGTTTGTTGAATATTTGGAATCTACAACCACTTTCATACAGTATTCCAGTAGAGCTTTGAATTTTTTGGATGTAAAATTGCTGAGGGATGAGAATGCATTTTTGGACATAACCTTATGCAGAAAAAAACTGTTTGAAAAATAGCATACTATCTTATGACAGCATGCATCCAAGATATACGTTCAATGGTATAATAAGAGGGAAGGTTGATAGAATTTCAAGTATATGTACGCAGGATACACATTTTGAACAAGAAATAGACAAGTTAGAGAGTAACCTCTGTCAAAGGGGATACAATGAAAATAGAGTTAAAGATGGTATTACTAAGAGTAAACAATACAGAAGTAATAGGTCTAGGCTTTGGTTCTCCCATAGACACCAGATACCTGTTCAGTCTAGAGCCTCACAGATGGATAATGTGAGACTAATGTTAACATATAGTAATAACATAGGGGGGATATGTGATATAATAAAACAGAATTGGAATGTTTTGCTGACAATTGAAAAAATAGCCAAGGTAGGGGAGAAAAATTGGCTTTAGAAGATATAAAAATACTAAGGCTTTATTATGTCATGAAGGGAAGGTAGAAAAAAGCAGGAACAATTTTACATACATGCTGACATCAACGGCAGGGGCCTTCCCTCCATCAACTGCCAGGTTGTGTGCGATGCCCAGGGCATTATAATGAATGTGTGTGCTGGCTGCCCTGGAAATTATCACAGTTCCCATATCTGGCATCTGATGCAGCTGTACCAGAGATTTGCCAATGGGGACATCCCCTATTGTCACCTTGTGGGGGACGTTTGTTACACACTGGAGCAGTGGCTGATGACACCCATCAGAAATGCACACACACCTGAACAAGAATGCCATAATGAGGCACACACACAGACCAGACATATAATAGAGCGTGTGTTTGGGATGCTCAAGTCACGATTCTGGTGTCTGGACACATCCGGTGGAGCCTTGCAGTACTCACCAGCTACATGTACTCAAATTGTTATGGTATGTGCCATGCTACACAATATGATCCTGTGGAAACAGCTGCAGTGGGAACAGCACAGGGCAGGGCCACCCAGCCCCCCACCAATTCCAAGGCCTGCACAGGCACAGAGTGACTCAGAAGAGGAACAACCTGAGCCTGCCCCAGTAGGCAGATCGAGGCATGCCCAGTATGCCCTGGCCTTGGCAAAGAGGCAACGCATAGCACCTACACTGACACAGTAGGGACCCAGGGGAATGACACCTCTCTCTGACATGCACATACAGTAAAAGGAATGCCAAACATAACACTACCTGTGCTCAACCATGTATAGGGAGTGTACTATGTGCATCCGACATAGGCAGCCCTCCAGCACCATCCTCAATCCTGGCACACCCACAAAGTAAGTCAATCAACCTACCAATTGCTACATGGAGTAGAATGTGTTGTTACCTATATCTATGGTATGGATGTGAGCATGCAAGGAATTGGGTGGCTGAATGTTATGGCAGCAGATAGTAGACACCCACAATTGTACCATGACATCTGTAACACATACTGGAGTCACCATAGTAGCCAGTACTATACAGGGTGACAAAACCCACTACAGGAAATGTGCTGGGTGACGTGTGTCCATATGATTCACACATGGCAGTGAGGGAGGTTCACATACCCAATAACAGTCACATCCAGCAGGACAGGTGTAGACAAACCCAAACAGAGCCTGTAGTATGGCCTCTGAATGATGCCTATGGGTAACCTCCCCCCCAGGCCTACACAGACAGACTACAGCAGGTCAGGCAGTGGGATGTTAGTTCTGAAGGGTAGGAAGTCAGACACTAATATATAGGGCAACCAAAGCTAAGACCTGTAGTACATTGATATGCCTCTAATCAGTATGATAGGTTAGAATACAGAATGAAATGGAGTACCTGACATAACAGTACAGGTATAACAAATGTGTGCAAGTGCCAGGTGTGCCCCCTATCCCATGTAGACATATAAAAACAGTAAGGTGTGCCTCCACCCAATCATGTGTAGAAATGGTCAGGTTTGCCCCCCAATCCTGTGTAGAAATGTAGTAACAGTCAGGTGTGCCCCCAATCCTGCGTAGAAATGTAGAAACAGTCAGGTGTGTCCCCCCACTATCTTTGTAGAAATGTAGTAAAAGTCAGGTGTGCCCCCCAATCTGGTGTAGAAATGTAGAAACAGTCAGGTGGGTCCCCCCAAAATCATATCCAGAAATGTAGTAACAGTCAGGTGTGCCCCCCCCCACACATGCCTATGTAGACATGTGGAAACAGACAAGTCTGCTTCTTCCCTCAATACAGTGTAGAAATGTAGTGACACTCAGGTGTGCCCCCTCAAATTCTGTGTAGAAATTTAGTAATATGTATGAGTAGGTATAATATCAGTTGAGCACAGATGTCCAGAGGTGGGCAAGATAGCAGGATAGGTTGAAGTATTTGCACAATATGCAGGTCTGTGTGTGTTAGGATGGTGTGTGTTTCATAATGTGTGAGAGTGGTCAGTATGTATGCATGTTGAGGTAAGACCTGGTGGCCATTGCCCACTACTGCTGATGACAGGGACAAGCCCTCATGACTGCAGTGCCAAAGACAATCCCCACCAGTATAACACATGCTAGCAGTAAGCAATTGTAAATGGACGGTGGTAATATGTGTCACCATCTGAAAGACTGACATGGCATGGCTGTTGGGCTATATATGCAAGCAGTACACAGGGGAAAGTACCCAGCCATACAGTATATATTGTGTCACTGTGAAATGGAGACACCCTTGGATTTGTACATATAGGTATGCATCACAGTGACTGGACCTGTAGTAGGGGATACCGGAGATGTCTGCCTGAACACTTGCAGCTCACAAAGGAGGTAGGACTGATGTATTGGGAATCAGCTGATGTACCTGCACATGCCAGCATAATTGTAATGCCCCATGCATATCTGAGTGTCAGATGCAAGTAGTGTCCATAGAACACATGCACCCAGCCATGCAAACACCACCCACAGGCACCTCTCTGGCAATATCCCTGCTGTGGAGAATGGGTACAGTAAGACCCCACCTGTATATGACAACAGCGGAAGACTGCAGCATGCAGTGCAGGTGTCCCATGCAGGTGTGTCCCTAGCTGTAGGTAGCACCCTGCCAGCATCCATACCACCTGATCAGGACTGATAGAAAGTATTAGCATGAACAACTATCACACCTACCCTGTCACCCCAGGGGAATATACTGTATGGTGGTCTGGGACTGTAGGACTGACAGAATGCAACGGCCTGCCACATCTGGCCTGCACCAACACCTTATCCCCCACAGGTGCGTGTCAAAGGCCCATGTCTCACACGTACAGCCAATGCATGTTATGTCACAGACACCCAAATAACAACATAACACACTCCACATAAGCCATATGCAAGGACATGTGGAGAAACCATAGTAACATGTTCACCATGTCTCACTGCATGAACTGTGAACCAACACTAACACACACCTGTGATGTGGTGATACCCTTAGGGAAAGTATCAGAGAATGTATGCATAATGCATGGAAGAGTTTAGAATAACAGAGGGGGGGTGTGGGTGCATGGGCAGCATGGAATGTGCAGGGTCCGACACCAAGATGTGTACACACACTATCTCTGGCTGCAAATACATAAATGGGCGGCTGCACATGTGCCTCTACACCACAACAGGGTAAATGTCCTGACCCATGGCCCCTGCCTCTGGCTAACCTGTTTAAATCTGTACAACTGTGAGGCACTGCCACAGCAAGATAAGGCCATACTGTCAAGTTGATGGGTGGACAAGTATGGGATCCTCTGCCAGCACTGTACCAAGGTGCTGAACGGGATACACAAACCCAGCACAAAGTGTCTGCAGCTCCCCCACCAGAATAGCATAAATTACCATAAATATGTAGGTGTCTGCCCACAATCCCTGACACAGCTGCAGTCATCCTTGTCCCCCAAGTCATCACTGTCAGTACAAATGTCCACCTGACAGTACATGAGGACAGAAAACAACACTGTGTATAACAGTACACATGTCTGAATATCTCAGCTAACAGCAGTACCATGCAGCTGAAGTAGAACAGAAACAATCACCTACAGTACACACTATCCCCTGCACAGTTTGTCCTCATATTGCCAAATGATCAACTGATACCCTGCAGAAAAAGTATGCTACCTAAAGGTGTACAACACAAAGGGCTGCACTGCAGTACAAACTACCTGGAATCGATCCACACAGTCAATACAGAAGGGCATACTTGACATGCTCACACACTTAAACAAATGAAGGTTATGTCTGCAAATAACAGTGGACCAGACATATCTGGCAGTTGCAGATGTTAGTGCAGACACTCCTCAGTATGCAGCACTCAGGCTTTGCACACACACACTGGATAGGAATACAGGCATATATCCAAGGACAACACACTAAAATAAGCCAAAAGTAGACATACACAGATGTGTGGAAGAGTGACTGTCACAAGGGGCCATCCATTATGAGGCCTGTCTCACCCAGCACACAGTCAAATGGCTACAACCACATGAGGTTCAGACGTCACTCACTATAGACCTTAGCTACTGGTATTTGTCAGCATTACGGACTATGTGGTGTAAGTGCTAGCTGCGCAAATTGAATGTACAAGGAAGTAGTCATCTAGCAGCTGTATACACATACCTATGGAATATAACACTGCGTGTGCCTGCAAGTGGTGTGTCAACTTCTAGCTGAATGAGTTATGGCCCATGCACACATACTGTCCCCCCATAGCCATACTATGACATGCCTGCTGAGGTCATCCACTTTGATATACACCCTTGTGAAAAGTGTAGGACAATAATCTCCATGGGATTTCCTATAACTGTGTACTGCTGTAGTGTGATGAAGCAGTTAGGTAGGAGATCTAATCCCAGAAATAGCAAGTGTGTGTGTGTGTGTGTGTGTGTGTGTGTGTGTGTGTGTGTGTGTGTGTGTGTGTGTGTATGGGTGTGTGTGTGCGTGTCACCATCTGTGTTAAGAGCATGGTGCATCCTATAACTGCGTACTGCTGTAGTGTAATAAACTAGTTAGGTAGGAATTCTAATTCCAGACATGGCAACTGTGTGTGTGTGTGTGTGTCACCATTAGGCTAGTCACACTCACTACAATACAAATGCCCTTCTTTGACAAGGCTGCTGATGTCATACACTGTGAAATACACCTTTTGGAAAGCTGTAGCCCAGTAATCTCCGTGGCATGTCCTATAACTGTGTACTTCTGTAGTGTGATAAACTAGTTAAG